>NW_019103163.1:0-1606 GCF_001856785.1 Myzus persicae | reverse complement strand
TATCAATATTTAAACTTTAAATAGGTACTTATTCCATAGAGTAATATAGAGAGGCCGTTACATATATCCTCCGTGTTCTAGTAGTGAAGCCAAATGTTCGGTCGTTGACCCTTATCGAGAGTCCAAGTCATAGAGTAATACTCTATGGTCCAAGTGCGCTCTCATTGTCCGCTAGATCGCGTAGTTCAATAACGATAAAATGATACGACGATACGTATTTTTATTATTAGAATTCTGATTTTTATGATTTTACATAATATATTTTGTTTCTTGTCTATGCATTATTGTAATTAAATGGGAGTAAAATGTCTTAACATTTTCAACTGTTTTGAAATCCTTTGAAAAGCGTGATCATAATGCCAAGTTGTTTTTTGTGTGGCAGATCAAAAAACCCTAAGAGCAAGTCTCAGGATATCTCCTTTCACAAGTATGAGATGGTTTAAATATTAAATTTTTTTATTATGAAAGAAGAAAAATTGCATTATTATTTTATAAAAAGATTTTAAGTATTTCTATGATCTTTTTCCAGATTTCCTCTATCTAATCCTGAGTTGATGGGAAAATGGAATGATTTTTTAGTAGCAAACAATCTTAATTCAAATAGTTTGACTAAAAATAGTTTAATTTGTTCTTGCCATTTTGACTCTTCAAATTTTATTAGCTATAAATCCAGAAGATTACTAAATAATAATGCTGTTCCATGTTTAACTATAGCCAGAGTTAAAAACGTAAGTATTTAATAATTGTTTCATAACTGACTATTGTATCAAGTTAAGTATGATACATTTTTTTTGCTATAATAACTTATTAAATTTGCTTAACTATATAAACATAAACAAGTTAATTAGGTACCTAATCAAAATAAAAATAAAAATAATCATAATTTTTTTTAGAACATCATAATACAAGACAGTTAAAACAGAAAATACTACTCATCATAAAACCAATACGTTCTTTATAATATTATAACAGTATAGTATAACTTATAAGGACGATTCTTCTATCATGAACCAGTTATTATAATTTTTTTTTTTTTATATTTTAATTTCATTGATTGTTTTTTTAATATTATATACATATAATATTATTATTTATATTATTATTTATATTATTATTATTATATTATATTATAATTTTTTATTATGTATATTAATATATTACTATTTGCTTACCTATATAAATATTAAAATATGTTTAATTGATTATTATTTATGTTATGCATTTTGTATAGTATGTTCCTAAAATATTATGTATATAATATAATATTCAATATTCATGGCAATAAATTAATTGTGAAAATATGTAATTTATATTTATATTTATTTTAATAGAAATACCAAATTAAATAAATTATTGAACTACCTATTGACTACTATATAGAGATTATTGTTCATAATTAGGTAGAAGTGAAATGTGAATACAGTAATTTTTTTTCCTAAAAGTGGCTAGCCTGCCCAGAGTCCACTTGCGCTTCACGATAAAAATGAACGGCCTCTCTATATTACTCTATGACTTATTCAAATCAAATACTTTACTGGTAAATAGTAATACCTTACTCTAGATAAAAGATTAACGTGGGCTCATCACATCAGGACTAAAATAATAG
>NW_019103162.1:0-1667 GCF_001856785.1 Myzus persicae | reverse complement strand
ATTATGTGTGTTGTCGTGTACACGCACACACACACACGTGTATAATAATATTACGTGGACCCCGATGTGAATATTATATACATATATATGTGTATTATTACGACGACGTCCGCGGCGCTGCTGCAGTGTGCATGTAAATATATTCGGCCGGTATCCCGCATGGGCACACATCGTTAAAAATGAAAAATCGCCCGTGACCCGAACTGCTGTCTGGCCGTCGGTATCGTGTGTTTTGTGTACGTTTCTAAATTGGTAAAAAAATATACACCGTGTGTGTGCGTGTGTGCGTGTGTGTTACCGTCGTATGTAAAGGTAAAAGCGAGATTCGAGTGTATAAATTATTATAATATAATAAAACATATAGTTTATAGACGATGGTGACTTCGACCGTGTGTGAGTGTGCGTGAGCAACTATGTTTTATTATATTATTTTTTTCCCCTCTTCTTAAACCCTTCGATAAATTTTGAGAAAAGGATAATATTATTGTTAATACAAAGAAAACCCAATGTTACGTTACCATTTTACCTTTTTTTTCTCTTCTCGCTGTCCCTTATCTTCAGTCTCTAGTGTCGCGCGCACGACGACGCCCTCGCACACGTCTAATTCAATTATCGTGATTTTTTTCCCCTTTCCTCGGACAGTTTTTAACAATAGACCACAAAGTGTATTTATGTTATTGAATTTGTCTCTCTCATTTTTTTTCTTCCCGACTCTTTCTTCTCCTTCCTCCTCTTCCCGCCCTTTAACCGTCGCCTCACTCCTCCGTCCCGGTGATGGCCACCGGAGCACTTACCCCATTTTCACGAGAATATAAGTACTCGACGGCGGAGGCGGTGCACAGCTGAACAAATAGTCATCACACGCACCACACTTCATGCGCTGCACTCGTCGGCATCGTATGCACACATCGTCATATTATAAATAATATTATTTAGTCGTTCGAAAAGAGTTTTTTGGGGTGGCGTGGAAATCGACGTTGAACACGTATTGAGGATTTCGGGACCGCGTGACGAGTACGACAAAAAGCATATTATTTAATCGACGATGGGAACTCGAGGCATGTGTCACGAGAGGTCGGCGCTACCCTCTTGGCGTATATTTTAATGTATATATTATAATTTATAATGAGTGATTATAAGGATCGGGAATTATGCTTTCCCGGTTTGCCTAAACGCGTGGGACTTTAAATTATTAAAACATAATTTATATCATAAACGTTTTGTTTTTTTTTTTTATTTTAATGTACTGAACAATTATCTACGAGATCAAATTAAAATGAACTGATTATCATGTGTATAAACGTGTGCCCCTGTAGGTATATTTTATTTAAATTTCACACTGGTCGATTGACAAAAGCTACTAAATAATTTAATAATGTGTAGTTCAAGCCTCGATCCAGGTATGACAAAAATTCTCGAAAACACACAACTGCTTTATGTATATATTATTTTAAATCAAATATGTATCTGACTCTTTATTCGCTTTACATTTTACAATGGATTTTACTTGAAATAACCTACGATTAATTTTGAGTCATCTAATAAAATAT
The DNA here is from genome assembly GCF_001856785.1 of Myzus persicae. Taxonomy (NCBI): domain Eukaryota; kingdom Metazoa; phylum Arthropoda; class Insecta; order Hemiptera; family Aphididae; genus Myzus; species Myzus persicae. The sequence continues at coordinate 117 of NW_019103162.1, read as the reverse complement.
GTCATCTGTTACAGTTCATGTGTATACATATATATTATTATTTTTAAATTATTTTTCGAAAGGAGTGTGCGTTATTATAACGGTCAACGGGGTCGTCAGTTGTCACTAAAATGTTTC
>NW_019103161.1:0-1669 GCF_001856785.1 Myzus persicae | reverse complement strand
TATAAATTTGTTTCAGATAACTAAGAAGCTAAATACGAAATTTTATGTTGCATATTTTTGCATATTTCGAAGTATAAGTGCTATTTTGCTTTTTTCTATTTTCCAACCTTAATTTTGCATAATATTTATTATTTTTTTTTCAGTTTGGTAGCTTTTAAAACATTTTTTCTTAATAATAAAAAGTAATTATAGTCGTATTAATTATTTATATTAATAATTGTTTACATCTGACGGCCGCTCCCTATTGAAAGCATTTTATTCCAAAATGATTCATATTACGTGTACAGCTCATGACTCCACCGAGTAGCAGAGGAAGTAAGTGGAAAATTTAGTAATGTCGACAAACTTATTTCTAGTGTAAAAAAAATATTTATTAAAATATATGTATATTAATTCAATGTATTACCAACTTTTATCATATAGGGAGCGGCCGTCAGATGTAAACAATAAAAAATCTTCGTGTTGAATACCAATGATTCCAATAGATTTGTCAAATACTCTGCAAATAGTCGAATAATTTGTTTTTTCTAATTGTTCTGAATGAACTAAATATTGTTTACCCGGATAATCTGCTTTAAGTATACCAACAATTACATTAGCAACAAACCAACCTTCAACGTCGGTAGTTTTGTCAATACTGACCCAAACTTTTTTACCAGACAGTTCAAGTTTAATTTTACTCATTGTTTCGTCAAAAATGTCATCTATGTATCCAAGTCTCAAGTTTGTTTCTGTAGGAACATTATTTCCGGTATACATTTCCAAAAATGTACGAATGCTTTGATTTGAAACTTTATTCAGTGGTTTATTTGCTGATAACAACACAAAACACAAGTCTTTACTGAATGAGTACTTTTTGGTAGAGTTGGTAACCAATTGTTGTTTTTTTTTTCACCTTGATTTTCTGCACGTTTAACGGCCTTAATTTGTTTTTCGGTTTTTAAATGTTGTGTGATATTAAATTTTTTTTCGTGGTTAATTTTAATATTACAAAACTTACATAGTAATACACTAGCGTCGGTTGCAAATGTATTTTCATCAAATTCGCGAACAATATTTTTAAGACGACTAGAAACAGATTGTTTTTCTTCAGGCATTTTAAACTAAATTATGTATGAACAAAACTACAGAATTTAGATTGTGAATTCACGAAATGAACTAGCATGCATACAATACGAACAATCGGAAACGACTGCAAAATATTTATGAGTATTGAGTAATAATCTGTAAATAATCTGAAAATAATGATATCGGAATATCTAGATAATGATATCGGAATACCTGGAAACTATAAAAATAAAATACTAGTGCATATTATGCTACAATTTCTTTAACGATGGGATTACCAAGCGTCGGGCATACACTCTCTCTAGGTCGCACGTCATCTAAACTCGTATATATATAGTTTTTTTCTTATAATATTATAAGAACAATTAATTGACACGAATTAATTATTAATATAAATAATTAATACGACTATAATTACTTTTTATTATTAAGAAAAAATTTTTAAAAGCTACCGAACTGAAAAAAAAAATAATAAATATTATGCAAAATTAATGTTGGAAAATAGAAAAAAAGCAAAATAGCACTTATACTTCGAAATATGCAAAAATATGCAACATAAAATTTCGTATTTAGCTTCTTAGTTATCTGAAACAAATTTATA
>NW_019103160.1:0-1660 GCF_001856785.1 Myzus persicae | reverse complement strand
CCCTACTACTTTCAAATGGAATACTAACTGATACCTCAACTGCTGGAGATTGTTCTTGATTACATGAGAAAAAATTCTTGTATGTAATCAAAGAGTCTTCAGCGAAGTCTTCACAATTAGCTCCTGGGGATTGAGATGAAATTAAATTATTCAGCAACAACGTCTTGTAGGCAGAAATGAATGCATGGCTAGTAGGATTATCACAGCCAAGGCTCCGTACTGCACCAAACAAATTTTCAATAGGATCTTGGTTGATATGTCTAGTGAGTAATGACTTAATTGATTTTTCCTCTAAAAGCTTTGTTAATGTTTGAAAACCTTGGAAAAAAATAAAAAGGTTATTGTAATCGAAAAATATAATGACTTTATAATTATTTTAGATGAATTTGGATTAATTTTATATTGTTAACATTATATGCTTTAATAACTATATTTTATTTTACCTTTGATAGTTGTTATCCAATTTTGAAGTGTAGGAACATTTACAACTTTTCCATTCTTTCCAATAAAATTCATTGTTTTAATGACTTTTATGGAATTCGTCCAGAGGTCATGATGGATAGAATTTTTTGTCACTGCAGTTCGATATATTTTTCCTTCGACAACTTTATGGAAGCTGCTATTTAAAGAATCGAACAATTTGTCGAAGAATAAAAATAATGCTGCAGTATCTACTCCACTTGGTTCAATTATACTTTTAGCTATAAAAAAAAAAATAATAAATTCAAATTTTAAATTATAAAATAAATTATTAACATACATGCTAGGAAATTCATGACTGCAGACACTCGTTGACTGAAAACTTGAGTTGCGTATCGCACTTTCATTTTTGGAATTTTATGAGGAATAACATGATAATCACTCAACCTAGGCAACATCTTTGAATCTGGCAAAGCACTATCCGTTTGATACAACTCTTCTAAATGTTGCCACTTTGCTAATTTGTTGATACCATCCATTTTAAATGATAGATTTTTTGTCACTAAGTTATTTCTTGTGCACTTCATAAGATGAGGAACATCAAATAAGTGCACAATTTTAGTTCGTTCTCCGTTTTCTTGTATCACTTCATAAAATTCTTCTCTATACTCACAGTTACTTCTAATGTAATATTCTCTAGTTTCGCCATTTAATAGCCGAATTGCACCTTCATTTGGCTTTCCTTGATCGCATACTGTTGCTACTATGCGAAGCCCAGTACCAGAAACTTTTTGTATTACCTAGATCATGATTATACAAAATATAGATATAAACACTAAATCATAATAATAATAAATATTATTATAAATACTTCTTTGATTTGTCGTGCTAATTCATACTGGTTAGTAGCACCTTGACAGAAAGAAAATGATACTGGTTGTTTATATTTTTTTTTTATTCCCCTGACCATAAAAACCAAAGCATGGTCTGCTAACTCTTGGCTTTTATAAGAACCTGAATTCACAAAGCCGTCTATTTTGTCAGCAGAAGAATCAAAATTCAGTCCACTACTCAATGATATCTCATCAAATATAAGTGAGCAATACCTAAAATTCAAATCAACAATTTAGAATACATTTAAAAGTGATTGATGCTATATGAGAAACTTACCGTTCAGAAGGTTTTAGTTTTTTTACATTTTCTGTTAAAACTTTCAAGACCACTGATGAAACTCCTGGAC
>NW_019103159.1:0-1671 GCF_001856785.1 Myzus persicae | reverse complement strand
GGGAAATCGTCGAAAGCATTTTCCCTAACCGCTTCGCGTTTTTCACGTATAGGACGTGTATATAATCCTATACGTTGCGCGGCGTGATAAATTAAGACGACGGGGTCTTCCGTGCGTGTAAGTCATACACACCGCCGTAATATTATAATAATATATTATTACAATGCGCGTACCTAGGTATATTAAAATTCAGGGACGAGCCAAAACGCCGGTTGAGACAATGAATACGTTATTATATACTCGCGCACACAGCTGGCTTTTCACATAATATCATAATGATATATACGTCATATTATATATTATATATATGTGTTACGATACATATAATATTTTCTTGCCGGCGCCCGATCGACCTTTTCCCGAGCCGGTACCGGCGGCACACGGCGAAAGCCCGATTAATAGTAATTTACAATTATAATATTATTACTGTTTGTTTAGTCGGCAGCAGTGTATTATTCGTAATAATGCAACGACGGCGCTGAATCAACTGGCTTTCGACTTTAATGAAACGGTGGCCCGGATTACTATTACTATTATTGTTGCTTGTTAGCGTATGTATTATTATCATATATTTTACTGTACACAACGGTAAACTTTAACCGTAAGTATATATATGTATACGATGTATCTATGTATTGTGTACACGCGTTCTTGAGCGGACGGGTTGAACTGTCATAGCGCCAGTCACTAATTAAGTCCACACAGGACGGATGATGCGGTGCTAAGTATTTATAGCGGTTCAAAGGGGGCTCTGTTAGAGGTCCTACGACAGACCTATACATCATATTATGATTAGATGACGTTCGACTCGGGTTGAACGCAATGATATTGTTCGTTAATTATAATTACAATTATGTATACGAAAAACGAGACTTAAAATTTTTAAACTCGCGTATTATCAGCCCCATCGCGAGCTGTGTGACATCGCCCGAGGTTAATTGTTATTAATCGACAAAAATAATTTTCAACATTTATGTGTTTTTAAAACAGCCATCAATCCACGCGAATAATATTATTATTTTATAGGTTTTTTTTATATTTTTTTAATTCGCCGCCGACATAATCGTTCCATCTCTTCAAATTTTTAATGCATTCTCTGTATAGGTACCTTTATATATGTATGGAAACAAATCGTGGCGTGACAGTAGTAATTACGCATTAATGTCGCGTATAAAAAGTGATGCTCCATATAACACTCGGACTATTGTACGGTACCTAATTCATTTTTTTTTTACCTGTTATACATAATTAATAGATCACGAACAAACGACGCATTTCCTCAATTGACGGCCATATTTTTAAAATATATTATATTTTCGTCGTCCGTCGCACGGTGAGCGCACTTCATCGTCGGAATCGGTCCAAGCTTCGAAGCACATTAACTTTTGCGATTTCGTGTCGCGACGACGAAACCAGATGGTTTGGAGTTTGTACACGGAAAAAAATACTAATAATTGTACGTTCATAAAACGTCGCCGTTTGGTGTTTTAAACGATAATTAAATAATAGCTATTGACGAAACGTTTCGTTTTATTTTTTTGTCCCATGAAAGGTAATTATATAAATTATATAAATATATATATTTCGCGGTTGAACTACATATTATGTATTCTACTCAACGTCCGATAAATGGGTGGTGGCATGTAATTTCAACGATTACGACAGTAATAA
>NW_019103158.1:0-1673 GCF_001856785.1 Myzus persicae | reverse complement strand
CCCCCCCCCAATAAAAAAATTTTATCCTATAGTTATACTTATGAGTTATGACTTTATAAGTGTAGATACAAGTAAAATTAAATACCTATAAGACACTATAAGATACAAACATTATCTGTGTCCTAGTTTTTAGCCCTGGGACCACTAACCAGGTAATTTTTCCCACAATAAGGCAAAGGAAATGTCAGATCAGTTAAGTTCAAGCAAACAGCAATATTGTAAAATACTATACCTACATAATATAATATTATAGTAAATATATACATAGTAAATTATATTATACCTTCAGAATCAGAGTTTATCATAACTTTTTTTTTTCGTTGTTTTCTGGTTTTTGCAGTCTCCTCAGACGAGGAAAGGTCTGATTTAGATTTGGCAACTATGCATTTTTTTTGGGCAACTTGAAAGTCATCTAGAATCACATTAAATTAAAATAAATTACATACCTAACATAATTTTATAATAGAGTAGATAATTCAATATTAATATATTTAACTCACCAATATTATAAGCCAAAGTCCGTGCTTTAAATAAATTGAATGTTTTCTTTTTGGGCTTAATTCTATTATTTACGGCATTTTTTAGATCACTTTTTTTTTTTGTGTTCGGCCAGGCGCAATAGCCCTTTTTAACACACCAATGCTCGGGTACAACTTCAACGGTATCGTCTTGCATAAAATGAACCACTGACCACGTCATGGTGTTTTTTTTTTTTAGTAGTAAAAATAATATATAATATTATGATGTTGAATACTTGAATGATCTAACACGATACAAACACGATCAGTTTTCACCACCACAGCAAAATCACGGTTGAAATTTAAATATTGAATACACTAACTAATAAGTATTATGCACATGAAAAAAGATGCAACGGAAATGTCGGAAATAATTATTAGCAGTTAGCACGAATGTCGTAATCGACGGGCAACAGAGTAAACAATAAACGGCAAAACAAGAACAACTTACTAATAAGAAACTGCAATGATGTAAATATAAATATCGTCGTCGCCACCGGCTGGCCAGGCCGCAGACTATCGATAAACGTATGGAATTCCCAATAATATTGTACTATCATGCACGTCGTCTTTATAATATTATCATTATATTTTAGATTTAGACCTCTCCATTCGTCAGTTTGCCACGTTATAAAATACAGACTGAAATAAAAATAAGCGCTTCGTCGAAATAATAACTACCCGAAAATACGCCGGGTATACCAATTACCAATATAATTGTATAATATTATTATCTATACATGTCAAGACTGTCGTCAACAGACAACAGTCAATTCTGCCTACACTATTTTTTAACAAAAATAATAATAATAATTATTATTATTATTAAATAATGTCATTATAAATATGTATACAGCACAAAAGAATAAACGCATACTAATATATTGTGTATTAATTAACATTCATGCATATTATAGTTTAATATCTCGATTCTCGACGTACCTGGTAGGTACCTAGCAATAAAATATATGTACCTACTATTGTACGTCATTGATACTTACTCGTACAAAAATGCAAACCTTGGTAATTTTTTAGTAATACAATATATAATAGCTGGGCATTTACTTTATGCTTAAAAGTGGTAAAGGTGTGAAAGGAATAATGCAGTGGCTTATTCATAGATTATAGATAGTTTATTCAAAGTATAGTCCAATA
>NW_019103157.1:0-1674 GCF_001856785.1 Myzus persicae | reverse complement strand
AAGGTATGTCCACACTAGTGCGTTCTTTCGTGCGTTACGGGCATGCGTCATAGCGCAAGGAGAGTTGAACAGAAAAGCATGCAACAGCGCATGCCTTATCAAGTTGAACGGGTCTAATTTCGTGACGCATGCTATAGCGCAAGCTCTCCCGGGCTTAGTGGGAATTCGTTCAATTCAACGTGCGTGCTGCGAATTTTCAATTAATTTATACATTAAATTTATAATAAAATAAATAAATAAAATATGGCTGAAGACCAGTCTCAGACATTAAGTTTCATCGAAGAATATAGGTAAGTACTAGTATATTATATAAATAACTATAAACTAATTATAATAATAAAATAATCTATATAATTAAATAGCATCAATATTAATGTTAAAAATTAAATGTTTATTATTAAGTTTAATGAATAATAATTATGGTTTGATTTACAATTCAATAAAAAGTTGTCGGCAATTTGGCATCGTCAGTATTTTAATAGTATTTTTATTATTTTAAAAATATATTTGTATATAATATTATTATATTATATAATTATTATATAATATTTAAAGATAAGACGACGACGACGTCGACACTTCGATTACACCGAATGCTAAAAATAGATGTGTTTATCTACTATCAGTGCATTGAGCGACTGTACAACACATAAGTATGTAAACTTTTACCCGTAGCCCGTATGTATTGACTTATTCTTGGTATTATAAAATATTATTTTATTATTCTTGAAATTTGTTGCACTTTTGCAGTCGATAGTTATCAGTTGTGGTCTATTCGACTATTCGTCCGAGGTTAGTGGTAACATCGTGTTCTGTAGCTACTTCTAGAAATAAACGGTTTAGTGTTCTATTTATTATAATTTTAATATTATGTGATTATTTTTAGATTCTGAGCGGAGCGAAATTTTCACTGGTTATTTATATTAGCATTTTCTATACACTATAACATTTTCAAAATATTTTGATTTATTTTGAACTGTTTAGGGACATTTTCATTTTCCATTTTTTTTAGTTTTTTTTCTAAAGGTATCAATAAAATTGTATTTGTTGGCTAAAACAGCTTGAAAATTTAATAGAAGGCTCCTAGTATATTGTTTCAAAGTCAGATAAAAAATATTAAAAATCCTTAGTCACAGTTTTTTTTATAAGCATTTAAAGATCGAATTTTTACAAAATGTATCAAATTTAAAATTGAATAATTATTTTGTATTTAAAGATTTATAAAATGTTTAACTTTTATAGCTAAGGATTTAAAATGTAAAACAAGGTTCCACGTAAATAGGTTATAATATATAAATTACTTTATTCACAATAATATCATTAAATATACTTGGTAATATCATAAGCTGACTGACCGTTTTCGCTCAGAATCGTTTTTCTTATACAATGTAATAATATCATTGAATTAACATTTAACACTATGACACACAGTGACTCACTTGTAACCTACTGCACACCAAAGTGACATCCACTTACTGACCTTTTTCTTAGCCCTTTCTTTTCCCTTCAGTTTTAAATGTCTGGCGCCGCAGCTAATAATATAATATAGTATAATATAAATTATTTATATTTATCATTATTACTAATCATTATTAATGTAGATCGTTCCAGTTACTGTGGGATAACAATCATAAAGATTACACTAATAAAATTAAAAGAAATGATGCTCTTGAC
>NW_019103156.1:0-1615 GCF_001856785.1 Myzus persicae | reverse complement strand
TTTCAAATAATGATGACAGTTTAACATCATTAAATGCCACTACAGAAATGTCAGTAGGTAGTATTTCAAAAAATCAATCTAAACTTTCAACAAGTGTTATTTCAAACAATGACAGTTTACCATTGTTTGTTATGGGATCATCAGAAAGTAATAAATCTCCAAAAACTCAATCAACAAGTCCCACTTTAAATATTGAAAATGTAATAACTTTGAATACCAATACTGAATCATTAAGACAAAATGAATTATCAATTAAGAGATCAACTTCTAAACATTCTTCATCGATTATTAGTGGGAAAACATTAATACTTGGAGATGTTATTAATAATGTTAGTAGTATGTCTACTCGTTCGTCAAAACAAAAAAGCAATATTCCAGATAATGTGGAACCTTTAACTTCAATTATTATTGATGGATTATCCAATAGTGATAGCTCAGTGATTAAAAATACTACTACAAGACCTTTGAAACAAAAAGTATTGTCAATAAATCAATCAAATTCTTTACCAAATATTTCTATAAAAACATCCACCAATGGATTAATACTAGATGATGGTGCAAATGATGTAAATACAATGTATGCTTCATCTTCCAAACTAAAAAACAAATCTTACGATAATGAACAAATGATGCAAGATATTACTGATGGCCTATTGGTAAAATCTAGACCATCTACAACTAGAGTACTGAGGTCTTCTCTGCGTACTAATAAAAATAAATCAATAAAGTCAGGTAATAATGAAAATATTTTATCTGTTAGTATTACTAGAACTTCAAAAAAAATATCTAATTTTGATAATAATTCTGACGATTCATTATTTTGGACCACATTACCTGACGAATCCACAAACATATCAAGTACCCAGAATGTAAATATGAATACATTCCAAACGCCTACAAGAAATAAATTATCTATAGCAGAAAATATAATTAATACAATTAAAATCATGTCTACAAATAATAAAAAATCTACTCATCCAGGGGTTTTTGAACTTGATGATCATAATGATGGACCATTATCAAAATCATTTGTGACACGTTCATATAATCGCAGTCCTTCAATTTTAACTTTAGTTTTTGGTGGACAAAAACCCTCTGAGTCAACGTCATCACTAACACGATCTCCCTCTGAAATTATATTTGATCAATCACAAGTTGAAGAAAATGTGAAACAAAAGTTTAAATCTCTGTATACGAAAGAATCATGGATTACCAAACGCCTTTATAAATTCTTAATTATTAAACTCCAACCAAATTATAATATATATTCAGTGAAGTATGCAGAAAAGTTTGTCAAATATTTAGCACGGTTATTTAAACAAATTTACAACGATCAAGCAAATTTACAGTTGTGTACAGATATGTTGAGATACCACATGGCGAGATATCACATCATCAAAGATACATTTGATTACGTAGGGTTTTTGACTGATTACATACCAATGCCATATTATAAAAAATTAGTTCCTGGGTGGAATCTTGAAACATCAGTGGTCAAATTTGATCCACAAAAATATTATATACCTCTCATGGATGATGAAGAATTCTTAAATTATATTATGGAACACCTTAAAGAAGCTTAGTTAGTATTTTTTTTTTTTATGTATTTTGTTAT
>NW_019103155.1:112928-305125 GCF_001856785.1 Myzus persicae | reverse complement strand
GATGATGGTAGAATACTGATGTCTGCTTTAATTAATGAATACACTGTATCGAAAGTTGATTGATATGAAACCAACTTGTTCTGCTTTTCAACAATATGCGAATCGACACATTGTTGTAATTGTTTTAATCGGTGAAGGTCGGTATATGATAAGGTGATAAAATTATCACCACATATTTTCTACACTACCTTTGTTTTGATTTGATGTTGGATCAATGTCTAAATTATTCAATCATTGGTTGATTTGAGGAAATGGGATCTGGGTCATCTACCATTTCATTGTCTTCAATGACACATTTTTTTTTTAATTTTACATAAAATCGGCACTACGCTTTGACATTTTAATAAAATAATAATACAATTATACAAGTGTCACGTTTGATGTTGATCATCGACAGTCACAGCGGCTGTGTGCGTATTGTATCGCACCTATATGTCAACTAACAAATTATCAATACACAATAAATATCGACCATAATAAAATAGATAGGTACTACAAGCAGCCGGACATTTTATTGCATCAAACAAGTTTAAATATTTGATTAGATTAGATTAGCTTTTTGACGGACGATAAAAATGGACACGGCGGTAACGCTATCGGAAAAACAATGCATTTTATCGGATGCCGAAAATAGATATAATAGAAAAAAATTCACCAGAGTCTATGGCCCCTTTCCCCCCACCCCTTGGATCCGCGCCTGGTTACCCATAGAAATAGAAAGTATTATATAATTCTTCTAATATCTATGCGACTATGCCTATACTCACTCCACTGCGTACCGCGGTATTTTTGGGGAAAGTGAGAGCTACAAGAGAGACAGACAATAACATGACTTTTATAAGGTTATGTTACAAAAATGTTTATAATCGTAGATAACAGACATAGATAATAGATACCTGCTTATCACTGGATTATATTATTAATGAAAAATTAAATTTTTTCAAATGAGTTATTTTATATCTATAATGTACAAATGTTTTAATGTTAAACATAAACGACTGTACACACTCACTACACGATAAATCTTTTAGTTTTTATCAAAAAAATTATCAATTTCTATTATCTATGGTAAAGCACCTTAAAACTTCAAATAATTTTTCAATTAATTCCCGCCCGATAAGGTTGTATGACCTATCCATTCTTCTATTATCTATGAGTATAGGCAAGACGTCCCATCCATGCTTCTATTATCTATACCAGTGGTTCTTAACCTTTCTCGAATGACGGAATTACATTTTATAATATTTTCGAGGAACACAGCCGCAAAATAAATTAGTAATATATACATTTTTAAATATATTGAACAATGCATGTAAAGCTTAAAACAGTTTGCATACATGTTAGTGTTGTCACTAAAAAATAATAAAATAATAAAGAAAGTTTAAAAAAAATTAAAAAATTTGAAATGGAATAATTTGTAAGAGATATTTGAACCTGACGACTTTTACAGATATTCTCAATATCCACCCGTATGTAGGATATTGCTACTCTCATTTCCTCTTCTATATTTGTCAGCGTATCCTGTTTCTTTGTCTTGATATTCGTCAATGTTGAAAATCCAAGCTCACACAAATAAGATGTTGAAAATCGTAATAAAATTGAAATTACTTTTCCAGAAATTGTTTTAAACTCGGTTTGAACGAAAATCCAAAATTCTTCTACTGTTATTATGGAAAATTTTATTTTGAGAGTTTGATCTGTTGTAAGCATTATGAAATCTTCCTCTTCTACTAACATAAATTCATAACTTGACGTGTTGATGGTAGAAAACGGATTTCGTATCCATTCATACTTTTCAATATTCAAGACAGGAAATTATTTCGTAATTTTTTTCTTCTAATAATGCTAAATGTTCTGTTACAATATGAATTATTTCATTGTTATTTTTTACTGAAGGAAACATGCAGTCTACTTTTTTTTGAATAATTAAACCAATAAACTATACATTATACTGTTATACATGTCCTATACTTTTGTGTTTTGGAAGTCCATAAAAGTCAAAATGTTAAGACAATTAAACTAAACATTTATTTTTTTGGAGGGAACACTTATACAAAGTCCACGGAACACCGGTTAAGAACCACTGATCTATACTATTACCACACATAATATTTTTTTTTTTTATTTGAAATAAACAATCTGTACAGTTTGCACAATAAGCTTATATGATAATAGTACATGATACGTGACAGGCGTGATTTAAGCAGCCACCCATTAGTGACTCTTGACTAATTGATTGATTATTTAATTAATTTTTACTATAATTACATAATTTTATATTTTTTTTTTTTTTGACAGACGTTAGACATTAAAGTTTTGTAATAGGTCGCGGCACCACTTTCTTTTTAGTCTGCGGTTTGGATTTCCAGGTAATGTAAGGATAGAAAGATCGTTTATGAGAGGGTTATGGTGTGAATGGAGTCGTTTGTGGAAACGAGTGTAAAAAATGCGTGCTTCCTCAACTATTGTTCTCACATGGAGATCGTTATGCAGAGTATAGTTAGAAATATAGGGTGGAGCATTTGATAATCGTCGAAGTGATATATTTTGGAACGTTTGAATTCTATTAGTGTTAGATATTTTTGCTGAACCCCATAGTTGTAGTCCATACGTCCAGATTGGTTTAAGAAGCGCTTTGTAGATTGTAAGTTTGGTATTTAGAGTGGAGAACTTATTTTTAGTTAAAAGAGGTCTAAGCATACGTAAACGATTATTTAAGGTTATTCTTTTGGTTTGAAGGTGTTTCTTCCATGTCAATCTTTTATCAAGGATTAATCCTAAGTATTTGGCTGTGTCAGAAGTGGGAATGGGTACGTTGTTAAGGGTAATGTTTGGGCACGTTCCTTGTTTGAGTGTGATTGTTGTGTGCTTAGATTTATTTTGGTTAATTTTAACTCGCCATTTGGCATACCACTCAGACAAGAGATTAAGATGCAATTGCAAATTTAATGAGGCAGCTAATGGATCTTTGTTTATGGATAAAATAACTTTGTCGTCGGCGTAATCGGCCATGATGGTTTGTTGCATGGAAGGTTGATCAGCTACATAAATGTTAAATAGGAAGGGGGAGAGTATGCCGCCTTGTGGTACACCCGCTTTAATTGGTGCAATGCCTGATGTTGAAGAATTAAATTGAACTTGAAAGTGTCTATCAGTTAAGTATGATTTAATCAATAGGAATAAGGCAGAGGGGAGAAATTTTTTTATTTTAAATTGTAAGCGTTCATGCCAGACACGATCGAAGGCTTGTGACACGTCTAAGAAAACGCAAGAGCAATAAAGTTTTTTTTCCAGAGTTGTAGAAATAGCATCAACAACTCGGTGAGCTTGATGTATCGTGCTGTGAGAGTTGCGGAACCCAAATTGAGAATTTGGGAGTATGTTGTTGGAGGTAATATGCGGTAATAAACGTTTTAAGATAAGTCTTTCCAGAATTTTTGAGAAGAAGGGCAAGAGGCTAATAGGTCTGAATGAAGTAGGAGTGTCGAGAGGTTTGTCAGGCTTAGGAAAAAGAATTATTTTGGAGAATTTCCATAAGATTGGAAAATAAGATAATCTAAGAATAGCATTAAATATATAAGTTAATAGAACTATAGCTTTTTTGGGAAGGCATCTCGCCACTTTGGCTGTAACGAGATCAAACCCAGGAGATTTTCTTAGTGAATATTTTTGTATTGTTTGTTTAATTTCATTAGGGGTAAAGAATTTTCCTGGAGGACTAATAGGAGGAGGAATGTTTAAAAAATTAGTAACCTCATTAATCTGTTGGGGTAAGAATATATCATGGTGTGGTTGAAACGTTTCATGTAGATGTGTTTTGAATAGTTCAGCTTTATCTAAGTCTGAATAGGCATATGAATTATCAGGTTTAATTAATGGGATTGAGGGAGTTTTATATTGAAGTATTTTTTTTGTTTCTTTCCATAAGCTACCATCTAAAGAAGAGAGATTTGTTAGTTTTTGTTCGAATATATTACCTTTTAGCTTAGCTAGAGTCTTTTTTAAATAGTTAGCTAGCCTATTATATAAACTTTTATGAGAAGGAAGCCGTGTGGATTGATAGAGTGCTCTCGCCCTTCGCTTTTCTACAATTAGTGAACGGACTTGTTCAGAGAGAAATGGGTAATTGTGAGAATAGGTCTTTGAGTTACTTATGGTGTTCGATAAGCTTGCCGCCGAGTGGATGAGGGTGGTAAGGTTATTAACTGCATCATCGATGTCTTGTTCTGATTTTAGCTTAATTTTTAGATTAATGTTTTCATTTACTATATTATGAAATTTATGACGATCAGTCATCGGTGAAAAAAGAGAAGGTCTATCGTTGAGTGACTGAGGTGAAGCATTGATAATTAGGGTAACGGACGAATGGTCAGAGTTTAAATCCAGACTATTGTTTACCGTACAATATAAATTACTAGGAATTTTAGCGACAAATATATCTAAAATATCTGGCTTTTTCCTTAAGGAAGTAGGCCAGTAGGTTGGTTCAGGGGGAGAAAAAATCTTATATTTGTTTATATTAATCAGGTTGTAGAGTAGGTTGCCGCGAGGATTGGTTACACGGCATCCCCAGCTCTGGTGTTTGGAGTTGTAGTCACCGCCTATTATAAAATTTGTGGGCATAGTGTTAAAGTAGTTGGTTAGATCTGCATTGGATAAATTGTGTCTAGGAGGACTGTAGATAGCAGCGATAGCAAAAGGTATATTATTTAATGTAATTGAGATGGCACAAGATTGAATATAATCTTGAGAGAAATTAGTAAGTGGGTGGAATTTTAGTTTAGATTTTATAAGTATAGCTACACCACCATGAGCTGTACCATCTGGGTGGTTAGATTTAAGTAATATATAACCCGGAATAGAGATGTAAGAGTACTTGGTAAAATGGGTTTCCGTGATTAAGGCAATGTCAATGCGTTTATCGTATAACACAGTTTGTAATTCGTTAACATGATTTTTTAGACCGTTAGCATTAAATAATATGATTGACAGAGATTGATTTGTGTAAGGACTGTTATTCATTTCTTTTGACTTAGAAGGGATGAAATTGTTTGTGTTAGGAGTGAGATTAGAGGGTTGACAAGAGATTTAAGCTCGTCGATGAAGGATGTAAGGACTTTGGTTATATCTGGAGAGGGTGGAGGTGGTGATTGGAACGATTGATGGGCTGATTCAGGTGTCGGAAGGTTTTGTGATTGGCCTGCAGTAGCCTGGGCGTAAGATGGTGAAAGGTTTGGAGGAGTACCATTTTCTGGGTGGCTAACTTGTACATTATGAGACTTATATCTAACATTATCTGATATGAAAGCATTACTTGCGACTGGTTTCTTGCGGCGCTGGAGTTATTTATAAACGCTGCAACCTCTGTAGTTGGCCGGATGGTCCCCTGAGCACAGCGCGCATTTGGCTGGTGAATCTCGTGATTTGGAGCATTCTGAGGATGGGTGGAAGGCACTGCAACGGACACAGCGAGCAGAATACCCGCAGTAGGCTCTTGTGTGGCCGTACTCCTGGCAGTTGAGGCACTGGCTTATAACTTTAGGCTTATATGGTTCCTCGACTTTGACTTTGGTATGCAGCAGAGAGGAGAGTTTGAAAATATCGTTCGAATAGTGAGTTGGTTCCAGGTCAACGAAGAAAAGAGGTAGTGGGCATTTGCTGGTCTTATGTAGTACGTTTGTGACTTTCCTTACCTCGAAAAGACGCAGTTCTAATTCGCTTTTTATAAGATCTGTGGATGTAGTCGGGTGGAGGTTACGGATAACGGCACGCGTCGGCTTATCTTCTTTGAGTTGAAATGTGTGATATTGGGCTTTTTTTTCCTTTAAAAAATGAATGAGTGTTCTGTAGGATTGAGGGTTGGAGGTTTGAATTTTTAAGCTGTCAGTCGAGGATTTGCAAACAAAGTTGTCTACTCCGATTATCTCAATTAAGGATGAACATAGGTCTGGAAAGTTTATTACACCTTTTACAAAAATTGGCGGTGGTAGTATAATTTTATCTGCAATGATAGGTGTTTCAGGTGTTTCAGGTGGTGAGTTGATTGGTGAGTTGGTGGATACAGTTTGCGCTAGCGGTTCGTACCGATTTGCAGTTATAAATAGTTTTTGAATTTTTTTGCTTGGATCATGATTCGGAGAGCTCGGGTTTGAGGAAGATGACAGATTCCTTTTACCGGGATTAGTTTTCCAGTCTGAATTTGAGGGGGAGTTGGACGAGTCATATTCAAAAACCGTGTCATTTGAATTTGTGGTGGATTTTTCATGGCGAGCTGCCTGTATAACGTTTTTAGAATTTTTACTATTTTTACCTTTTCCGTTTTGCGGTGTAGTTTGAGACTGCGGCATATTATCTCAGGGCAAAGGTCGTGGGACGCTGCCCGTGACAGCGATAACGCGACGACTATTATTTAACAGTGATTGTATTTTTTTTTTTTTTTTTCATACGGAGTTTTGGTTAATTTAAATGTGAATTTACGCAGTTAACGCAATTTACGGGTTGTAAGTTTGAATTCACTTTGATTAATTGATAGCAATTTTCATTTGTCTATTTGTACATATAAAATTTGTCACATTCGAACTGAAAAATAAGCGTGAACGAAACAATTGACGGAGCGTAATTAATTACGTGCGCGCCGAACAAGGTGCAATCCGCGACTACACACATAATATAAAACCAGAAGGTGCAATACAGGATTTGCTGATAACACGAACCTACCTCAATGCAGTAGCGCCACATAGGAAAAATAAATTATTGTACGACAATTTTTACCATAATTATTGTATTGAATAATATTTAATTCATACAATTCTGTATTAAATGTAAATTATGATGTATGAGCATCAACGCTAATTAATGGAATTCCAAATCATTACAAAGTTGAATAGCTTTAATGTATAGATGAGTCAGAAGTAATTTTTGGTCATATATTTGTTTTATAAAGTTATATATTTTTAACTCATAAGTAGTAGTATTCTTTTAACAAGATGTCATAGTTTTCAAATACTTGCTTCTAAACATTTTTTAACAAGTTTTTTTAAATATTTAATAAATACTTTTTCTTTGTATTTCATTCCGGAATACTAGAATTTTTTTTTATTTTTCTACATTATTTACACATCAAGGAGTAGTGACTCATTCACATTATTTAAAAATTATTTTTCCTCGTTATACCACAAAGACATGAGAAAAAAAAATTGTATTCAGTGATACTGGGTGTTAGACCATTTATTAAAATGTTCTTCGGAAAACTAATAGTAAAAAATTAATATAATTATAGGTAATGTTAATTAAATTAAACAAAATAGTAAAAAATATTAATTTTATTAAAAACAAAAATTAATTTATACACTTTTTGATACCATACTATTCTTTGTTACTTATTTTCGAACCTCTAAAACAGCTCCACAACCCGTCGCTCTGGAGGTAGTAACTTGTACCGGTGTTATTGCAGTGGCCTTTCATCAGCCTGTTGGAATATGTATAAATATTATGTCAGAAATTATGTACAAAATTGAAGTTATGATATGGTTATGACTTAAGGCCTTAATAGTTCAAGCAATGAATTACAAATGTTGTAATATAACTAGTTTTATTTTTTTTTAATGATTTTTCTGAAAAAAATCCTTATTTAAAAATTGAATTGTTGAACAAATTCTGAATCTAGCAAACAAAGTAAGAAGGTTTTGTTTTTTTAAGTTTTCAAAATTACATGAGCCAAATAGGGAGTGGACCATCTGGTTTTATGTAATCTGTGCCAAACACTTAAATATTATAATTTTCACCTCAATTTTTTGCTGATATAAAGACAAATGTACTTTTTTATTATTGTAATTAATTGGTTTTATTTGTATTTCAGTTTATATGATTGGTAGGTGTTTTCATTATTTTCATTGTTTTATTGTTAATTACATTTTATGAATTAATAGATAGAATACAGTTTGCTATAGTTGTATAACAGTTTACTGAATACGGTTTAATCAATTCTCTTCGTATAAAGCATGTTATTACACTTATATGCTGCAAGTGTTCACAGTGAATTGTTTACCTTTGATTAGTTGGTTGATATTTGTTTTTAACTTATCTGTTATAAATACATTAATGAGTAAATATTATATAAATATATAATACTTAAATATTAAGATATCTATTAAATTATTGACTTTTAATTTCCGACAACTAATACTTCAATACTTTTGTGTAGTTATATCATAAGCCAATGGTGCCCGTAGAGATATAAGCCGAAGAGTTAAAAGACCATGTATATAATATACATTACTAATATCTATATCAGGCCGAAGCGTCGAAATGAAATTATGTGGGATAGGCAGGTTTGTCATAAGAAAAAAAACATAAATATATTTTGGTAGTTTTAAATAAAAGTTTGTAAATGCATCAATTTTATACATAAGTACTTATTAAGTTGGATTTGAACCGTCTAAGCCCCTTCTACTGTGGAAACTAAAATTCACATTTTATTGACGACTAATTTTAGATTCTGGGCGGAGCGATGAATGTATTGATTTTGCAATGATATGCGTTTTTTTTGTGTTCATCATCATCACCTTTTTGGACCATAAAAGTGCTTTGATTTTCTTCAAGACCATCTTTTTAGGGAGGCAAGTGAATTTAATATATAAGGGCGTCAAAAGTAAAAATTCTAAATAGTTTTCAAAAGTGGCAGAAATAATAAACAAAAATTAAGGATTTTCTGTTCACCATTTAATTTTAAAAATATTGTGACTCGTGTTGAAATATTAATAGACATATGAAATTTTCGAGTATTATTAGTTTTTTTCAAACTAATGTTAATAAAACATTCTTCGCTTGGTCGAAAAACTTAGGTTATTTTAAACTATCAATTTATATGATTGACTAAACTGTCAAAATGACTCGTTTTGAGCTGTTTACCGATATTTTAAGTTTTAAATTTTTTATTTATTTTTTTTTATAGATATCTATAAGATTTTATTTGTTTTGTCAAAAAGCTTGAAAAATTAATCCATGGCTTCTGATATACTGATATAAAATCAGTTTAACGTACATAATATACTGTAGTACTAATTCTTAACAGTAAAATAAATAGTTTTAATCACAATGACATCATCAAATATAATTAATTACCAAGTATCAAGACGGTCTTCGCTCAGAATCGATTTTCGTGTCGGTACAATGATTTGATATCATTTAACACCATCCATTACAGTGACCAACTTGTAACCTATTGTACAGTAGAGCGACATCCACTTACCCGTTCTCACAGTGAAATTGTTTTTGCAAAACTATTTTTGCCACTGTACACTCTTATCTATTAAAAAAGTAAAAATTAACTTCATATTTTAATCGAGGCAGTAATCAGCCAGTAAAACATATAACAAAAATAAAAAACATAAACATTATTTTGTACATTGTTCATATTATGATAGTCATATTGATCTCAACCTCAATTATAAAATCGCAATCAAATACATTTATTGCTGTGCATCTTAAATTTTTATGTCAACTAAAAATTATTTCTTATTTTTTATAGAATTTGATAGTAAGTTGAATGTCTAACACTTTTTAATGTGTTTATTATTGAAGTTTATTAAAGTTAATTTAAAAATAAAAACTGAATCACACATATTTGTTTATCATCCCTAAGAATTTCATGGTACGTAATTTTTGTATTTTTTATTGATATGCTTATTTCCACGCTATATATATTTTTAATTTCTCTTTGTCTAATTTAAAACATGGCACTATGACCATTAGCTATCTGTAGGTAGAAATGGTTTATTTGAAACATGTATTGTATTCGTGGCAAGGATTTTGTAAAAAAATCCCGAGTGATCACCTATCCGGTAGCTAGGTACACTACACTCAAGAGCGCATATGCAACTAAGAGTAGGCATCACGCCTCACCAAGCCACATTATTAGTTTATGTGATACGTTTTCCACAGTCTATTAATCTATGTCGATTAATGATTTTTTCAACATTGCCATCCAAACTATACAAAACTAGGATACTTTACAAATAAAAACAGTCAAAACCCATACACCCTTGTTATTCGTTTTTTTTAAATATTCAATAAGAAATGTCTAATTATCATAATAAAATCATAGCCCCTCATTTTGTATTTATCTAAATATGGTTTTTTTATTACCAGAATTTCTGAAAAAAAAAATCAATATTAAATTCTAAAATAAATTACCTTGATTGAAATTTTTGAATTAAGTTTTCTATAGTAATTAATTGGGATTTATAATTTTAATATTTTTTTCCAGGATTAATTGGTACGTACATTTTTGTTCTGTTTTTTAATGATTTTAATGTAATATTTTATTTTGTGTACGATTTCAAGATTGTACTATCATAACTTCAATATTAAATATTAATTCTTTTGATAATTAGATAAATTCAATGTCCACTTATAGATAATAGTAGAGTTTAAAAAGATTAGAGATAAGGGGACCAAACTCCTATAGCCGCATGTCATTAAAGTGGGCCAACAAAAAGCGCACGGTTATTTTGACACCAGGAGAGCGTCGTTCGATAGGAGGGCTACATGTTACCATTATACTATATAATATAATAGGGATTATGTTTCTCGAATTAAATATGATTTATTATTTCTTACAAATAGGTTGTACTTAGACGAGGATAAAATTACACACTGTCAAAACCAATTTTTTAAGCCTATCGATTTAACTAGACAAAATTACCTTTTTAATGTAATTATGTTAGCGATAAAAGACAAAAGTGTGAAATTAGTTTACTTAGCACCAAATCATAATATGCTTTCGAAATAAAAATATTCACCCACCATAAATCACAACAATTAAAAATATTCTTGAAAAATAACAATATAACAGAAAGCTGCTATTTCAATAACAAATCTGCAATGTATGCCAAATTTGAGACAAAGTAAGACACTCGTCAAAAATGTGTCATCTATCAATAAGCACTCAAACTAAAATAAACTTTATTGATAGATCTTTACCTTTATTTTCAGACTTTCCTAAACAGAACCATACAATAAATAATATAAATGAACATCTATGTATTAAAGCTAAAATTACTTTTAAAGAACAATCCCAATAACAATCAAAGTAACAATATTCACAGGATGTTGAATTATAGACGTACGTACATTATTATGTCCCCTAAAAGTAAATTAAAAAACTTATTATACTAACAGATGCAAACAATAAACCTATAACTCTTTTTACGGATCAATTTGAATGAAAAATAAATATTAACTCCCATGAATTAGAAATTATAGCATAATATGTTATAAAAAAAATTATCTTTTCAAAATATAATATTTGGGAATACATTTTTATACCAATATAATGAAAATATGATTTTAAAAAAGAACCATAAAATCGCATAAACATTTATAATTGCAACAATGTGCACAATACTAAAGAAGACTTAAAAAATATAATACAAACACTTAATGTTCAATAGCTCGTCGTATTTATGTAGAATTAAAAATGAACAAACGTTTGGCAGCACAAATAAAAACAAATTTGGAGACGTCTCGGTACAACTAGTTAAATGAAAACCAATGGCAGGTAAAGCCATTCCAATGAATATAGGAAATATAACAGCTTAAGACAAAAAAAAATATTTTCTTGAGCCTATACCTACATATGGAATTATAAATATTGTATTGCAACTTAAAAATAAAAAAATGTATGAAGAAATAACATAATTACAAAATAGTAATTTAAACTATAGCAGCTGGATTAGACAAACGTAGTTGGTCTATAACACGGCAATTAATTTATAATGAATTCCAAAATTAAAGGGAACATATTTTGTTGTTATTATTATGTAAGTAATTGGGCCTGGCCCGTTCAAAACATAAATAAATAAATAAATAAATAATATAGAATTATTTATTTGTCAATAAACAACAAATGATGAGCATAACAAATAATTAGAAAACAAGAGAACATGAAAATTGTATTTATTTATACACGATCATGACCATTTTAATAAAATAATTAAAAACCTTAACTACATAACAATAGTTTTAATAACAAATGTATTGTGCTCTTGTAACCTAACAATTAACAAAAACATCAATAATGATAGGTACCAATGACATTCATAAATTAGAATCAAATAATAACTTTTTTAATACCAAACACCTTTTGAGTTTTAGTTGTATATTTAAGGATACTATAACACTGCCATTTCTTAAATAATAATGTGTTACTCATATTTAATTCAAATTCAATAAATCAAAAATAACGTGCATATATGATTACGTAGTAGAACGTAGCTCTGCTATCGCTCTTGGGTGGCAGAATAACCGTGCGCTTTTTGTGGACACATATTGTATACGGAGTTTGATCTCCTATTACATATACTCTTCATGATTTAAAAATAAGATAATATTGATCTATTATGAAACTTGGAGGTAAGAACATTATCTTTAGTTGTATGTAACAATCGTACATACAAACATTTGTTGAGCGTATAATAAGGGAGAAATAGAAGGCCATGTTCCCCATATTTCATAAAGAACCTACAAATGATAACTTTTTCCGGAAATCTATTTGGAAGTGTCTGTAAATTATAATCACGATCTCTGTAGATAGATTTGTATTATCAAATTAAGCAATCATTTTGTAAATTAGGTTAAAAGTAGAATTTTTGGTCCATATAATATTGGCCTTTCTCTAGAAGACGAATCAAATCCGCTACTGATAAACATACGAGGCGTGTCCAGAAAGTAAGTGTACTGAGGCTCTATACATAGGGAATATTTTTTTACTATGTTGGCTACACTGCCGTATAGCGTTACTCCTAACCTTTGGGGAGTTTCCCGAGTGCGTCCCGAAATGTACATTTTTTAATGTTCCTAGTGCGTCCATAATAAGGTATCATCCGAGTGCGTCCCAAAAAAAAAGGTCATATTTTTTACATAGCCCGAATGCGTCCAGTTCATTTAGAAATACCCAGGGTGCACCACGTGGAGGTGAACTGCCTTACACCCCAAAAATATTATTTTTATTATAATTATTAGAACTAGCTTACACGGTTAAGTTTAGGTTAGCGTACAATTTATTAAAACGTTTTTTGTTATTATTATATATTTATATAAGCTGGTGTTTAAATGCTATTCTTTTGAAAAAATCGAATCTTGTTATTTCATTATTATTAAATTGTTTTATATTGTCTTCGATGTATAATATTTTCTTGCACGTACTTTGTTTTGGTTTTTTTTGTTGTTTGTGTGGCCGTTCGGATTGCTATTTTAGTATCGATTTGAATTTTTTTTAATATTTCCAAAAATGTGTATAAAATAACGAGTTGTACTTGGAATGAATGCTTTCACAAGCATTTGTTGTCCTTTCAGAACTTCTATTCATTTTAGCCCACATGGAAATAGGAAATTTTACTCCAGAATCTGTATAATTTTCTATTATATTATCCATAAATTCGTTAAGTTTTTGATGTTTTGGCATTATAAATATAAAATCTTCAATAATATAGTTTTCTGAATCTACTTGATTTAATAATGGTAAGCCAAATAGATTAATTAAAATTAATTTCCCACCGTTTCCAGTGTTCAAATATCTTAAATAGATACCTATAGCAACTGTGGACCGAGGACGCACTCGGGCACTGTAATATAATTTGTCGATAAAACGGCGGACGCACTGGGACTATGAAAAAGGTAAAAATTAAAAACGGGACGCACTCGGGATATCCCCGTAAACTGTAGTCTCACGAATTTTTCTTGTTAAACATGTCGATCGAGTCTGCCGCCAAGTGCGAAATCCGCGCCGTTATCCGTTACCTTGTTGCGATGGAAAAATCTTCACATGTGATTTTTAATGAGGTACGAACCGTTTATGGTGAAGGCCATATGAATCGTACCAGTGTATACAAGTGGTGTAGGGAGTTTAAAAACGGCCGTACGAATGTACATGACGTTCTGAGGAGTGGGAGACCGTCGATTTTGACTGACGACATTGTGAAAATAGTCGAGAATGCGGTTCGTGACGATCGCAGATTGACTCTGGATGAACTTTCTGCAATGTTTCCGCAACTGTCAAGGTCTCTGCTCCACGAAACAATCACATAAACACTTGGATTTCATAAACTGTGCGCAAGATGGGTTCCAAAATAGCTTACTGAACAACACATGTTGAATCGAGTGCAAGCCTCTAGAGAGTTTTTGGAACGCTATGAACTGGACGGTGATAATTTTCTCAAGTCTATTGTTACTGGAGATGAAACTTGGGTTGCACACTATACACCTGAAACTAAGAGACAGTCCGAACAGTTGTGTCACACCACTTCACCCTCAACCAAAAAGTTAAAAACCACCATTTCAGCCAAAAAAATCATGGCATCAGTGTTTTGGGACCACAAAGGCATCATTTTGATTGAATATTTACCTCAGGGGGAGACCATCAACGCAGCAAGATATTGTGAGACCCTAAAAAAATTGAGGAGAGCTATTCAAAATAAAAGGAGGGGTCTGTTAACGAGCGGAGTCTGCCTGCTGCACGACAACGCCAGACCCCACACGGCCAATGTCACGAAGCAATTGTTGTACTCATTTGGATGGTATGTTTTGAACCACCCCCCGTATTCCCCCGACCTGGCGCCTACAGATTACCATTTGTTCACTTCCCTGAAGAAGCACATGGGTGGAAAAAAATTTTCAGCTGACGAGGAAGTGAAGGTGGCGGTCGACAAGTGGACAAAGGAGATGGCGGCAGAGTTCTACGAGGCAGGCATAAAAAAATTAATCTGCCGTCTCACAACCTGCATTGAAAGAAATGGTGACTATGTAGAAAAATAGCACACAAATATATTAATGTAACCACGTTATTTTTTTTTTTTAATACATATTTTTGAAACCTACAAAAATTGAGTACACTTACTTTCTGGACACGCCTCGTAGATAAATGTTATTCTTACCAAGTTTTATAATAGGACGATTCAATCTAATTTTTAAACTAACAAAGTTATCCATCTACTATTCTACTGAGAGTAATTTTGAGTGTTACGTGAATATAAAACGTTGACAAATTACCGTGTTTTAATAAGAACTTATGATCATAATGAATATTTCAATTTTATTGCTCTTATTTTTAATTTTTCTATAATATTATATTTTCAAAAAAGGTGGATTTCACATACCAAATTTATTTATTTATTAGCCTTTCAAATACGGAACACACAAAATAATATTGGTGTTTTAACAATGCTCACATATTTTAGGTTAGGCAATACTGCACATTATTATATAATATAGTCAATATCTATTATTTATATCTACACATCAAAAATCATACATATTCATAAACGTTGGAGAAAATCAAAGTTGTCCATCATACTAAATTTCATTTTACTCATATATCCTATAATCGTATTATTATTAATACGTAATAACCATATTGTACATTACATACATTTTTGCAGAGACAATTAGTAAGTATATTTTATGTTTATTGACATATTTTTATTTTTCCTCTTCTGGGATGACTAGATGAAAAATCTAAAATTAGTTAGAACACACAGTATTGCTGCAATTTCTTATTGATTTGAAACACGGCTACCTAATTAGTTTAGATGGTTAAATGTCAAAATATGTTATGCTACAACCAATCAAACTTTTGATTAAAATCTTAACGGGACATGGACTAAAATATAATATCTTAGATTAGTGCTTCCTAACGCTTATATTAATCACACACATTTCAATAATTGTTTTATATGATAAAATTAATTACTAAAGTTTAATAGAATTACAATTAGAAAAATTACATTAACAATAATATAAACACACGCATATATACATATATGGTCTTTTTATTTAAAATATTATGTAAATATTTATAAATAAATTAAACATTATCGTTTACAGAACAAAAACGTAAGTATGATTAATTTTTTTCGTATACATAATAATGTTATTTATAGATAACAAATGTTGTTTGCGCCGTTAATGGCAATTTATATTATACTAGCTGCTTGTGAAACCCGCTGTCGTGAAACTCGGGGGCTTGTGAGACTCGGCGATGCAGACGTCAATGTTGTTGAAATTTCTTTTAGAAGTCACTCCTCTTGACGTCATGGGTAGTTAAAAAACAAAAATGTAGGAGGTGATTACGATTTTTGATAAGTCTTAGAGATCTCGTTTCGAGCGCTTGAATGTTTGAAATTTCACTTCACCCACGAAAATCGGCAATTTAATAACACGGTTCCCCGTCGCGTGTCCTTTGCTTTTTCGTATGTAAAAAATGTAAATTTGAAAACCGAGTTGGAATGTCTAGCAAGTCCGTCACCTCAAGTGAAAATCGTTTAACATTCAAGTTAGCTACCTAGGTAAGCAATTCACCTTCGTCGGATCGCAGACCCTCCGTTCAGCGTCTATGAGTGAAACTCAACTAAATTGTTGTATTTACCTACATTATACACACATAATGTATAGAAAATAAAGATCTCAAGTAGGCAATGATATTCGGCATGATAAACCAAAGATATTCTAATCATACGGATAGACGGTAGTGTAAGTATTTTTGAAATTATTTCATAATGTAAGCACCACGAAGATTATGTTTACAATAATAATGCAGATAACAATGAAATAATCATTGGAACTTGGAAAAATCGTGTAAAAAAAACAGGAAAAAAAATGCAAAAATTCTGGGCTGCCATGCTAAACCATTGATAGGTTTACCGTGGTGGAGACGGCGGCAATTAATCCGCTGCCAGATTCGAACTAGCCTATCCTACGACTTTTACCTAGCGCCTAAACCTACGGGGACACCTACTCAGATGCTTTCAGGTGGGAAAATGTGAGCATTTAAGCCGTTTGCATTCATCAGCGAATACTGCAATAAACATTGTTTAACCGATGAAACCCGTAGGATATGGCCATTATTTTTATTGCATATAGTTAACAAAATATATGTAAATATCATGCTATTGAATGCAAATACATAGCAATTATTTTTGTTGTTGTAAAAAAAACTAAAATATTTGTATTGCTGTTATTATGCATAACAGTATATATGTATATGGTTCTGCATCAAATAAATAGTTCATTTATTCAATACATAAGCAATATACAATTGAAGGTTAATCATTCAATTCAGAGTGTATTAATTGTGAGATCCAATATTATATCACAGAATTGAGCACTAATGGTCGGGTTAAAATATTGTCTTTTATTTATTACATATTTTGTGTTTTCGAGTAGATTTATTGAAATCAAACCACATGATTGTGTGTTGATCTCATCGAAATCGCCTAATAATTTTTAATTTAATATATCGCATTCGGACGTTCCACAGTCGCAGAATTATATAATCGATATGGACTTGACCGTCGACGATGAGTTCTGTTGTATATAATTTGTATTACACAGTCGTAGAATTGAAGGGGTCACTCAGGTATTTAACCGCCGACAAGGGCTACTCTTACTAACGTTCGTAACACAGTCGAAGACCAGTTCTGTTTCATTTGATATTTAACCGAGAGAAGGACAAAACAATATAAAAAAAAAATAGTAAGTGTAAGGCTCCGTTCGACGACTATGGTTCGGTCTATAAAAGCGATTTCGGAGCGTAAGAAGCCCGAATGGGGCACAAAGAAAGGCGAACGGAGGTCGAAAAGCAAACATTTTGAAGGAATCCCGGTGATGAGGCGAAGACGATATTTCAAAACTATAACGCCGCGATATTTTTTCGCGCTCCCATTGGCCGGAAAATTTAATTGAGTGTGTATAGAAAATTTCAATTAAAGTAGGTAAAACATGGAATGTTTCTGTAATCAATATTTTGTTGCTCAATTTCTAAATAACAAAAGATAATTGAAAATAATTGAAGGTAAATCGTTATTGTAATAGATAATATATTTGAATATTAATTATCATCAACATTTGATCTTCAATCGTTTCATGAAAATCGTCAAAATCAAGAAAACGTTCGTTTATTTTAATTAAAACTGCTATACTTAAATGTGATTGTAAACAATGTAAACACCTATAGGTCTTATAAGATTTCAAAATTTAATAAATAATTAATAATAATAATAATAATAATAATGGAATTAATGTAGTCACAGTCAACATCAAGGTCGACATTAATGAGCGATTGAAGATCATTCATTACAGTTTTAATTAAAATGTAGTTAGCACGTTTTCTTGATTTTGACGATTTTTATACGAATTTGATAATTAAATATTCAATCATATTTAATGCCGGACATAAATTCTAACTTTATAAATATTTACTGCAGTACTTATGACAAACTTTGTATAACATTTTCATGCTTTCTCACTGAATAATATAATTCGTCTTAGCATTATAGAAATTCAAAATGCATTATCTATATATAACACAAAACGAGATACCTATTGATGAAAATGATGTAATAATTTATAATAAACCATAAGGTATTATATTTTATAACTTATATACAATAGTAATTATATTATTAAAATATACTTTTTTAGTGGGAATGGGTACGTACGTTAACGTTTTAGTTTGACTGTATTAGTAGTTTTATAATTTTATGAGTGCGAAATTTCAATTTTGAATAATTAACAAAATGTGTGCTAAATAATTTTTATTATTAAAATCCACTTTTTATACATTATATTATATTAATGGTACATTGGTACATACAAATGCTAAAATGATCTTCCTTAACGCTACCTAAAAACCAGCATCCTGCAAATAAATGCCAGAACCACTCGATAACATAAACACGGGTAACAATAATTAGTAAGATACACAAGTGAAGCCAACCAACGTGTCAATAGGTGGACTTCAAATCAAATGTCAAAAATAACCAACGTCAATCACAAAAAAGTTAAAATACAAATACGTTTCACAAGAAATATTTGGTTAAACAACGTTGAATACAATGTATAAGTGTCACATTGCACCGGTCACTCAACAATTGCCAACATATCATTGCAATATTAACCAAAATTAAAAGAACCTGGACTTAGTTGTAACTAGTGTGCTGTACCACCAAAGTAGAATTCCATTATCCTTTACAATTTCAGTTTAGGAAAACCGAGGCCAAATAAACGCCCTACGTACCATAAAAGTTTCACAGCAGTCTATACGAAACATCAACATCAGCTATTTGATTGCGATGCAAACACTTCAGGATGAGATTAAAAAACCATAATATCATTTTTCCATTAGGCTGACCATTTTTATCTACACACACATATATTTTGTACGAACCCACACAAACCAGTCAGAAACAAAACTAAAAAATAACTAAAAGCATCCATTAGTTAGAAACCTGGGAACTCCATTACTCCGGTAGTGACCATTACTAACCTGGTTACTTCCAAGACTCAGAATCTTTTGGAGCAGTAAACATAGAAGCATCAATACCAGCAGTGTGAACTTCATATATTTTGGTTCTAAGCAAACGGAATGCTAAGTACTCGGATGACTTAAAAGTCCATATCCATATGAACTAATAAAATGTTTTAGTATGAGATAAATTTAGTATTGATATTTTATTAGTTTATAATGTGAAGATTATATATAAACAACTTTATAATAAATCGATTACAACAATATTTTTTACGACAGTACTTTTTCCTCTCGGGGTCTTGTTTTAACATTTTTTAAATAAATAATAATATGATATGATATTAATTGATTATTTTTAATATTTTTGTCTTGTTATCCAGCTGATGGTATGAAACATGTTTTGTGTTTATTATTTTATTCTCCTTTATAAATTATTTTTGTTTGAATGAATGTTTCTTAGTTTATTTATATAAACAACAGTATTTTTATTTCTCAAAATGGTCTTTTAATCAATAGGTAATTAAAATAATCTTTTATTTTTATTAATAATATGGAGTGATTATCATACCAAGTTGATTATTACACAGAACACAAAAATATTCATTCAATCAATAAACTATGAAATTACATTACAAATTAGGATACAACTGAAATTTGTTGTTTTATTTCGATCAAATATTATAACAATTTAAAAACTGATCTATTGATCTATTGAAATATTTAAATATCTGCATTAAATTTATTGAGTGCTATTCAAATAAACCACTAGATGTTCATTTTTAGTCGTATAATATTTTATAATAATAAGTAATAACCGATAAAAACATATCAATTAAAACCGAGTATTTTCTTTCTAATAGCCGCAAGTAAGTTATTAAACTTATTTTTAGCAGTAATTTAATTGTATTCTAAAAAATATCAGATAAACCATACATGTGTATCAACTTTAATGTTTGAAACACCCATGTTTATTATATTTATAGTATATCAAACATAATTTAGATAGAAACTTTGCATTTTTTTCGGTACCAAAACCTATATTCTATTTTCATGGTCCTTAGAAAAAAACTGATAGCCATTAATAATTAAATTTCAAAATTGGTCTTAAATCATTGTAATTAATTTTTAATTCAGTTCGTGATATTATAGCAGAACAATATGATATATATTTTATAATTAATAATTAAAATGAATAAAAGTTTAAAAATTTAAATTAAACTTTTTACAATTTTTATTTTATTCCAGTACGCGACGGTACGCAATTACAATTATATTTCTAATAGTTAACAGCATTATGTGTGAGAGTTGC
This sequence comes from Myzus persicae, assembly GCF_001856785.1. Taxonomy (NCBI): domain Eukaryota; kingdom Metazoa; phylum Arthropoda; class Insecta; order Hemiptera; family Aphididae; genus Myzus; species Myzus persicae. Next base: position 284,513 of record NW_019103155.1, on the reverse strand, counting down.
AGCTCGCAATTTTGTTTACGGCATTTGAATCAGTTGAATTTCTGCTCTGCACGATGAGTTGAAGTCCAAGGAAAAATCGATTAAATGATAACAGTTTTGATCGTAAATGATTATCTTGATCGCAAAGTTTCGTTACAAATTAATTTTAATTCCATGTTATTGTAGAGTATTTAATTTAATTCTAGGTTAGGATAGGTTAAGTTAGGTTATTCATTTATATTCATATTATTCTAGGTAAACAGTACACAAATAAAATAATATGTAATACATATTTATTATAGTTCGTCATGGAGCTTGTAGAGTGAACAAATTGAACCCACTTACTATTATACACAAAGGCAACAAACTCCGTTTTAATAAAAGATTAAAAGTTGATGTATTGGCCTTGCTGTGTTAAAAATTGTAGATGCTTTTTTTATTTATCTCCTTCGAGTATAATAGTTGAGAGTAACACTAATCTCAACTACAGTAAATCTGGCAAAAAAATCCTTGTGACTCCAGGCGGATAATGTTAAGGATAATGCAAATGGACAGTTTTTTAAGGAGTTCAAGATTGGAGATTTTAAAATAGCATGCAGATGGTCTTGTAAATGTGTGATTTGTAAGTGGTCGTTAGTGTGTGGGACTGTGTGTAAATGAAACAGCGGAGCGCTCTTACACACGCATGTACATATTGTAAGCGGTTTAGCGTGATGCTCGTGAATATGATAAACAATCTATACTCAACTTACAGACTGATCTGATAACGCTATTAGATTTCTATAACCTGATTTGAATTATTTAATTAGTCTATAATTGAAATAGACCGGACCACATATTAATTGTCTAATAATCAATATTTAGTATTTCTCATATTGTAAATATTCAAACAAAATGTATATGAGGTCAGGAACAAAATGTTATAAAGCTTGCCTGATCGATCTCAACGGATTCAAATCAGTTTTTGCATATCATATGGAGTTATCGGGTCCATCGACATATGATTGACAAAAGATTAGTACATTTTGGTTGAAATAATTGTTCGATTGCAATCTCCTTAATAAAATTGATATTATATTTTATATATTTATAATAATTTTATATTTAATATAAAGTGAGAATTATTATGGCCGCAATTCGTACGTCCCTCCCATAATTATTGGCCAAAATACATGCATCCCTATATACCGAGGCAAAAACTCATACTTGATTTAGGGATTGGACTGCAACTCACTAACACTGAAATTCAATATTTTTTAGTTTTTTATTTATATCAATATTTTGATCGATATAAATTTTATATATTTAAGTAAATACTCATTGTCAAAGATTTTACGGCAGGGCCATTTATTGTATCACATTCACATAACAAATTTTTATTTATCTATTTTATTAGATAACGTAGTAATTGGTAAGTATAGTATATATTCAATTAAATTGTATGCAATATGTACTTATATTTATTAACGTTTTGAGTTAATTCAGCTGACAAAAAAAAAGTATTGCTTAAATATTGCATTTCTTCTATAATTTTAATTAACCTTCCCATAGTACAAACAATTTTCCATTTACTGCTATAATTTACTTTCAAAGTTGACGATTAAATAACTTTGTTGGACTAAAAGTAGATTGAAAAAAAACTTATTGTAAAATCAATACTTTCATGGCTCTCTATTTTTTTCACTTCTCTTAGAATGGTTAGTGGTGAAAACGCAAAATCCGATGAATCACTTGTGTTTTTCGTCACTGAAGTAAATCGCTAGAAGTTCTAGCAGTTTCGTCACACCACAATGAATAAAAAATAAATGTCGTTAATTTCATGCCAAATAATGTGTTAAAAATAAACGTTAAATATTGAAGTACCTAGCTATGGATAATATTTTGCACGGTTTATGGTCTATGAGTATTGACTATTGAGTAGTATTGAGTACTTAGTGTCTTAAATATAATAATAACAATTGTTTTATATACATTATAATTTATAATGAGTGGTTGATGAATCAAGAATATTAAATTCAACGACATCACATTGTTTCATACTTATGGACATTTATGGAGAGTAATTTAAAGACGTAAATTGAATCACTTAATTAGTTTTAAGTGTAAATAATGTGTAACAATCATTTTCAATTTTTATTTTAATAAATGTATAGTAAAATAATATTTATTGATTGTTTGCAAATGTTATCGGTATAGATGTATTATATTTCTAATGTCATTGATGGTGGTCGGATGGAGGGGGGTGTGGGGGGCATAGCCCCCCACGGGTTAGGTAAGATTAATCGTTGTAAGGAACGCTAATTTTTTTTAAGTCTGGGAGTCCCCTCTCTATTATTTTTCCAATCCGAGCACTGTCTAGTCAAATTTTAAACATCCGGGTGCCAGCGTCACGCACCTGCAAACTAGATGATTAAAAATATATCATGAGTCATGACTAATTATTTCCGTTGTACCGTATTTTAAACCTTTTTTATAAACCATTTAGAGATTGACCATAAGACAATATTACAAAATATTATTGTTGGGTCTCAAATCTCAATACAAAATATAATTTGCGATTATGCCCACTATAGGTATAAATAAGTATAATAATATAACTACGTAGGTCATCTATACCTTATGTATCTACCTACTGGCTACTATTATAATAATTACGATACATTTAATTCATACTTATGGTGACATGGGTACTATTTTCCCATAATCCTATATTTATCATTTAATATATTTATATAATATATATATATCAAATCATCACCCTGTATTATATTCTGAGTTCAAGATTATAGATACGTACAGTGTAGGACGCGATGTTCGCGTATATGACACTAAATTATAACAGTTCTAAGTTCTACATTATTGTTATATTATGTCAAGTGTTGCTGCCAATAAAACTCATAGTATGTATCTATAGTTTTGTCGTAAATATTAGCTGACAGATGAAGTGTTTTTGTTTTCCATAGAAACAAAATGTTTAAAATATTAAATAAGCAGGTATAATGATCATGGTAAAATTGAATACCTAGTATAAGTAAATGCGATATTTTTTATCTTGCTCACAATTAAATATAATCATACAGGCAATTTAGGTATATATTATAATATATAATCGGACGTATCCTGACTGACTGACTGATTAACATCTTAGACCATAAACTATGAAAGCTAAACACATGAAATTTCCATGTCACCTTCATAACACCAAGTAAATGTAGAGGTAGAAGAAGAAAGGATTTTCCAAAAATTCTTATTTTGCAGAGATGTTTACCACAAGGACTTTTGGATTCACGATTGAAATTGAAAATTGTTTTTTTGTTTATAAATAGTTGTTATTTTCTACTAGTTATAATAGTAGTTAATAGTAGAAATTGGTAGAAATTATTAATTGTTTCATGTTTGTGTATAAATGGTTACTATTGGTTTCTCGGACGGATTATTATATAAAAGCATGCATTAAATTGTCTCGTTTAGATGGCCTCGATAAGAAACTATATATAAAAACCAAATGTATGTTTGTTTAGAGTTATACTCAAATAGTATAAACTCGATTGATTTTGACGAAAATTTCAAAAATCGTTTTAGAGGTTTCAGAAAAGTTTAGAAAACGGTTCGAACCATGTTAAAAATGTATCCCAAGAGCTAAGTCCAATCTGTGACTTGCGGTTGGCCCATCTAGGTAGATTTATTTCACAAAGTAAAGTTCATTCTTAGACGCCCATTTGGCTTTGAACTGAGGTACACTAAAACCGAGATATACCAATAATAAAGTGCAGTATTTTATACTTGTTATTTTTTCCCGGGTGAAGTCGAGTTGTAGTAGATAGGTATGTATAAGTTATTATATACCGGATAGGTGCCTATAGTTATAATAATTAAAAATGGTATAGAATAAAATATTTTAATTTTAATTTTAAAATCATACAACCGTTTTGTACAAAATTAGTTTGTACAAGAAAAATATATTGGAAGTTAATTATAGAATATTAAATTATCAATACACCTCATGCCTAATGGTTAAATAAAGATTTATTATAATGCCATATATAATATTTATTGTATAGGTCTAAAATGTACAAAATGTACATTATTAAGTTATTTTATTATTAAAAATATAAAATTAATGTTTGGACAAACAGAATTAAAAACATAAGAGAGGCAATTACACCGCCACCCCTCCCCCGCAATTATTTGTCGGACTGGTGCAACAAAAAAAAGTATTAAAAAAATGGGGCCAAATTCGTTATTTTACATGATAACGTCGTGTTTTCAGGCATTTAGTATCTGCATATTTATATTATATTCCCCCGTACGTTGTTTTAACTTATCTGTGGGTGTATGTATAATATATATCTATATATATATATAATAATAATTTACCGATGGCCTTGCAGCAGATTCGAATAAGATCTAACTGCGCATATGATTGTCCGCATTCCCTCCACGGGCTCCACGAATTCAAGTTGTTTCTCGAAAATGAAAAGCAAATAAAAAACAAAAACAATCGGTCGAACGTTATTTAATAAATACTTATAGTATTAGTATTATTATTATTATTACTTATATTATTATATTAGTACGACTCGAGGACGGTAAACTCGAATTCATAATAAATATTTACAAACAGTTCGAGTATCATGCGTCGCAGTTCTCGGTGCCGTTCGCTAGTGAAATCAATTGAATTATATTGCGATATTATTATCATACGTACAACGTACCTATGCATTAAATTATTAAAAGGTTACTTATTGACAACATTTTAAATTGAATATCGATCACCATGATTTCGTGTCTGATTGATTTTCTGTTCGGCACACCCGCAATCAGCGCAGTAGCCGTCCTCGCAGCGTTCGTTTACTACTATACGACCAACACGTACGACAAATGGCTGAAGTTGAAAGTACCCCACGACCCACCGTGGCCGCTGGTGGGCAACACGGTGAAGATGATGACTCTGATGGAACACCAGTTGGTCACAATCGATGGAATTTACAAACGGTTTGCCAGCGAGAAGTACTGCGGTTTTTATCAGATGAAGACGCCGTTCCTGATGATCCGAGATCCGGAGCTGATCAACAATATATTGATCAAAGATTTCTCGCACTTCGCGGATCGCGGTTTCCACAAGGACCCGGCCTTAAACGTAATCGCTAACGGGTTGTTCTTCATGGAAGATCCCAAATGGAGGGTGATGAGACAGAAACTGAGCCCGGGGTTCACGTCCGGCAAGCTGAAGTTGGCCCACAACCAGATAGCAGAGTGCAGTGACGAACTGATGCGATTTATCACGGCCAAAATGAAAGAAAACGATCGGATAGAAGTCAAGGAGACCATGGGCAAGTATTCGACAGACGTCATCGGGACATGCGCTTTCGGTTTGAAATTAGACACCGTCAAGAACGAAGATTCCGATTTCCGATTGTACGGACGGAAAATATTGGAGATGAACTTCCGGTTTTTGTTCACCGAAATGGTGTCACCAAAAATATTGAAAATGCTGAGGATCGCCGAGTTATTACCCGAAGCTACTGCATTTTATGAATCAGCGTTCAATGAGGTCATCAGGTACAGGGAGGCAAACGGAATAGTCAGACACGACTTGGCGCAGAGCTTAATTGAAGCTAGAAAAGAATTAGTGTTGAACTCGGCCGATGAAAGTAAAGTTAATTGCTACCATTAAAATGTGCTTTTTCATATGACACCAAATCATAGTAAATTATTATCAATATGGCTTAGATCAAAACGTTAAATAATATTCTGTACTCGAAATACCTTTTTCCAAAATATCCAATAAATATATAATATTATTTACGTATTTAATCTATCTAATCATTTTAGCCGAATATTATTTACAGGACAATATAATAATATGTCTCCTGCAGTCCTGCCTAAATTCATTATAACATACGGCGCTTTGATGTATTTTTTTCAGATGGATTTACCGAACAGCATATTATTGCGAATGCGATCCAGATGTTTTTGGCCGGTTTCGAACCCGTGTCTTCCACGTTGAGTTTCTGTTTATATCAGTTAGCGCTGAACCAAGGCATTCAGGACAAAATGCGCGACGAGATGAATTCAAAGTGGAAACAACACGGACAACTGAACAACGATTTTTTGGTTGATCTCTGTTACACCGATATGGTTTTGGCAGGTGAATGTCGGACATATTATTTGATAAATTATTATACTCTAACATAGATTATCTATATAAGTGACGAGTATACAAAGCAGTGAAGGGAAGGGGTAAAAATACGTTTTTGACAAATATATGGAGTAATTTATAATAACAAAAAAAAAATGTTTTCCGTGGCTACAGCCTTGAGTATCTATATTATAACTTAATATGTAAATTCATTTCTCAACGATTTCATTTGTTTCTGTTTACATACGCGTTTAATAAGTAAAATTAAGTATTATAGGTACTTTCAGGAATACCAACAAAATCCAAAATTACTTTCCAGCAATTAAAATAACAAAATATTTAGTTACGAATTTACGATTGACATTCACCCTTTAAATATAATATGTGACATGAACTATCGAATTATGTCCTTTCCAATAAACATGTATCTTTATGAAATATGTTTTTGAAAAACCATAAAATGTTGAAAAACCCTTTTAACCTAAGAAGCATTAATATATTTTTAATTTGAACATTTGTTTTTGGGCACTCATATTTTTGTAATTTTGTAAAGCACATTTTATCAGCCGCATACAGTGCGATCGTAATTTGCGAGAGCCTATGATTCATTTTAGAAATAATATATTAGGTATATACTTTAAATATATTTTATTTTTAAACTTTATTTACTATAACTATTCAGCCCTTAACTAATATCATTACTTCTCAATGATATATACACATACCATTTTTTTTTTTTTAAGGGATAATCCAAGAATAAATAATTATATACGAAAATAATTCAGAAACGATCTGCCAGTCTATATAACTATATATTGTATAGTATTATTGCTATTAAAATAATTTATTTTACTTTTATTAATCTCTCTCTCACTCTCTCTTTCTCTCTTAGCTAGTAGGTTGAATCAATTTATTTTGATATTAATAAATAGTAATAAAATATAGGTTGAACTGATTTTCGCTGAAAACAATGCATTTGAAAATGTCATTGTGTGTATAAAATTTATCTATATAAGTTGGAACTTAAAATTTCTAGTAACCACAAATAATATGTTATAAGACAACAAAATAACTAAAATTGTTATTCTTCGTTTAAGTATTTAATTTTGTGCAAATTTGAAATTAAATTTTTTAGAAAAAAAACATGTGTTCATATATTTTTAGATTTTTTGTTACAACATGAACTAGTTATGAGAAACCTTGTTATCTATACATTTTCCATGTTTAGCTTTACACGTTGAACATTATACTATAAGTTTCAAAACTGCAAAATTATAAGCAAGTTTTTGTAATTTCGATAAGTTTTGTCAACATTTAAACTTCAATGTTCAAATGTATTTTAAAAAAAATCATAAGTAAGTAAGTATGTATTACAATAAATGCTAAATATAAACATTTGTCGAAAGTTTTAATTGTCTGAGGTTATACATTTTTGAGTTAAACCATAAAATACAAAATCGATTGTGTCGAATACTGGTATAAATATTGCCTCAAAATTCTGATTTTCATTTAATTTCTTTCTTTTTCCCTGCAGTTATTTTGAAAAGTGCTGGGGAGTTTTTACTTATACTAGATCCAATTTGCTTTTAAAAACTTTCTCCAAAGTTGAAAATTGAAGCCCAAAACCTAAAAGGTATAAAGTAAAAATCACACATACATGTACTCATGCATGATGTAAAATAGCATATTATAATTAACCATTAACATTTGGATGGAATACATCTTTACCTAGTGGGTAAATCAGTCTTAGACTGATAATATGGTTTTTAAATCCATGTGTATGTATACAGATTGTAAATATTCATTTAATAAAATAAAATAAAAATAAAATAAATAAATAAAAAATCCATGTGTAATGTATTAATGTATGTGTTTAGTACATGTAAATAATATATTTTAATAAATATTCACAGTTTCATGAACAAAAACCGAATTTTGTGCGTTTTAGAAACGGAACGCATGTACTTAGTGACCAACGCGTTGTTTAGGGAAGCGTTGAAGACGTACCAAGTACCCGGCGAATCGTTGATAATCGAAAAGGGTACCAAGATCATGATTCCTGTCAACAGTATTCATCATGACCCAAAGTATTACCCCGATCCATACACCTTTGATCCTCAAAGGTTTTCATCGGAAGAAAAGGTGAAAAGGCAATCCAGTACTTACTTGCCGTTTGGCGACGGACCACGGTTTTGCATAGGTACCTACCTATTATCATATCAGTTTATTACCAAGATAAGTGTTTAAATTATTTGATATATGTGACGTAGCTCGATGTAGGTATATAATATTTATTATTAACGAGTACCAATTTTTGTTAAAAACGTTTAACAGGAAAACGATTCGCCGAACTGGAAATGAAAATGGTTCTGTCACAAATGATCACGATGTTTCGAATTTTACCATGTGAAAAAACGGAAGTTCCGCTCAAACTTCAAAATGGATTACCTATGATGGTAGCAAAAAACGGGATTTGGTTACGTTTTCAATCCATTACTGAATGACCATTGTCAAAAAATAAAATTGAATACCCACTTTTATATTTTGTAACTAATTTACGAACCATGTTTGATCATTATGAGAAACAAGCAAAGGATTCTTTTGGTGATAAAGCTAAATTTCAAGTCATTTTCAACGTTAATAAGTATGAAAACTGATTTAAGGTTAAGTATGCGTATTCGTAATGATAGGCTCAATAGTCAATAGAAATATTAAATATTAAATGCAACCATCCTAGTTTTTTCAACTGATTGATTATGAATACATTGGAAAAAGAACAAGCAAGAAATAAGGAGAAATAATTTATAATCTATACACGTAAATACATGTAATATGTATAGATTACAATTTTAATAGCTGTGCGGGCAGCCCCCCTTCCCCCTGGTGAATCCCTGACCCCCATTACATGTCCACAGGTCTATAACGATGATATAATTTGTATAATATTTAAATTTTAAAATAATAATTATTATTACAATATGTATATTATAATATAATGTTACCATTGCCACGAAAAGTACCCATTATATTAATTCAGTTTACTTCGTAGTTTTATCGATTTATTTGGATTGTAATAAGTAATAAATAGCTCTATAATTTTAATACGAACGTCCACTTGGATAATTGATAAAACTATAATATAAGAAACACAATTCTCAACGGTATAACCAATATTGAAAACTATTTACATAAGAAGTACAAGGCCATATATTTTATTGAGTGGCTCGGGCGGGAAATTACCCGGGGTACTGAATAAGTGAGAACAATAACAATACATTTTTTGTAATTACCTATAATATTATCAATTAGTACGACTCATTTTTATATTTTGTACCTAACTTATTTGCGAGCCATGTTTGATAATTTGAAGAAATAAACAATAGATTTTTTGGTGATGAAGTGCTTAATAATTATGAATATAGCAATTAAATAAATACACTAGACGACAGACACTATTTATATATATATATATATCATTTTTAACAAAACCTGAAAGCTAATACATTTTTTGTTATATGTGATAGCCAACAGAGTTAGAATAAAAAAAAAACATACTCCTCTGGAGTAATTAGCAAGTATTTCTGTTTATTAGAATTAGATAAACTTAGATCAACTCGGCTTATTTTATAGTTTAGAATTTTAGATGAACTATACAAGATAATTTTTAAGCACACACGTCTTATTTTAATTTTTAATTATGCATACATTATTGAATTTTTAAATTCACTTTTGAAGACCATTTTTCGAATCTTTGAATTTTATTGTAATATTTAAGGATGATTCTGTGATAATACAAACTTTGGTTTTTTTGAAGAAGGACCTCTCTTTTTTATTTTTTATTACCGAGCAGATATTGTTTTTTAGTTGTGTAACTTCGTATTTTAAGAATAATAAGTCTATGGTAACAGGTTAAGTAGAGGGGCCTTCGACGATTTTAAAAGTTAGCAATAACCATTGATTTATCAAAACAAATAATTGGTAAAATGATCTAAATATAATTAATACTACATCTAACATATCATACGAATACTTATTATTTTTATAAAACCATTTTTAAGGATTATTATCCTTAGCATAAATATTTTAATAAGTTAGAAACTTCTCAATAGAATTTTGATTTAGACACATCAACATTTTCAAAAAAATTTTCCTTTAAATAATTTTCAGTAAAGAAAGGGTTCTAATTTGAAAAATTGGCATAGTAAGAAATATTGAAAAATATTAAAAATACGTAGGTACGATTTTTTTTATTGGCGTTTAAAGTTCAAATTTTGACAAAATTTATCAAATTGAAAATTCCAAACTATTTTGTGATTAAAACTTTGTGCATTTTAAATATAGCTAAAAATTTTAAATTTAAAGCAAGGTTACATGTAATTAGTTAATTCTGTACCAAAAAAATTTGAAAATATATAAACATATAGTTTCATAATTTGAAGCTTAAATTTTGACGAAATTACATATTTAAACCGAGAATAACGATTTTAGTAATTTTGTTGTAATTTAAAAATATTATTTATGGGTATTTGAAACTTTTAGAGTAGGTATACTATTTTATTTCATACAATGACATTTTAAAATGTAACTTGTTCGACAAAAATTGATTTAACCTACAGTTGTACTAGTGCCTAATAGTAAAACAAATTATTTTAATTACAATAATATCACCAATAAATAATATTATACTCTGACAGACTGCCTTTGTTCAGAATCGGTTTTTATATACAATGATTTTATATTATATTGTATTCAAATTTAACACATCCATTGCAGTGACTTAATAGACACATAATAATATACAGCAGAGCGTTAATTGTTTTTCGAGTAAATTAATTTCTTATTTTATTCTATGTGAATATACCACACTTACACAAAAAACAACGATTATATATTTATAATCAATGTATTATTTTACGTAGTATATTATATTAAATTTAATCATAAGAACAAAATGTTTGAACTCAAGTTAATGGAACACAATATGTGATCCATTTCAGATTCAATTAAATAATAAATATTATATATAACATTACAATATTTGGAAGCACTCGTTTTATCTTAGCATATCAATAAAAATTATTATAAGTATAATCCGTATTATAATATTATAATAAACGTTAAATAATAACAGTAACATGAAATAATAAGATATAATATCTATTTTGTTATTAATAATTATTAATACAATTAAATATTAGTAATAATTGTTTAAAATATTTTGGAAGACTTGTTTACGTTCATCTTTAAAAAGCTTTATGTTAAAACTGGAAGACATATTTTTCGATAATATCACAATATTATAAACAAATGCTCACACTACTGCACACGTATAATAGTTGTACAATATAACGGGGAACCTATTTAGTTTCGGCCAACACCTGGCGAAGTCTGTCGATAAACATGTGAGCGTGATGGGGCTGGAAGATCAACGCCGGTCGCATTCTGATGCCCACAACTCCACAGCCTCCGGATTGGACTCCTGAAAACATGAAAACAACGTAATATTTATAGTCAGTCCTGACTATCAGATACTGCAGACTGTATAAAAACACAACTAATGATATAGTTTAATATCTATATAAAATGTCTATAATGCAATCAAATGAGAAGGAAGTTGCAAGATTGTGCAAAAGTATTGATGGTTGAAATGTATAACCACTAAAAAAAAGGATTTTTCTTAAAATGTAACTAACTATACTATTTTATGGTATACGAGTAAATGCAATTTAACTCTCAAAGGATTTTTCTTTCGAAAACTTCTATATTTCAATGAGGTAAGAACGAGGGTGCAATCAGAACTATTTGTCGGTCAAACTTAGTTCCAAAGTTATAACCTTTTGGAGTTCTTGAGTTTGCGTAATTCCCCCCATCGAGATTATTTTGTTTTTTTAAATTATTTTATCTTAACAACACGCATTCCGAAAAATAAAATTATTATAATTTATTATAAAAAAAAAATATGAAATGAAAAAAAGTATTATAATTATTATTATTGCATTTTTTAAATTTTATTCTGATTCTGGGTTATTCTGAATAATTAAAACATAGTATAAAGTATAAATGTATTTTTTTTATAAACAATTAATACACAATAATAATATGTCTATATAAATGTATTGCACCTTAAATTTACTAAAAAATGTTTCGCCTTAGACAATGGGGTACTCGTACCCATTCTCTAAGTACATGTTTGATTAAAACTTATGGAATCAAAGAATAATCGAAAGATTTTGAAGGTTTAGAGGAAGTTTAGACAATAAATTAAACTAGTTATTTTATGTTTGATTTGAATAGCTCTTCAAACAAAAAAAGTTATTCATTAGTTTAAATTAAATTAAATCTTATTATTTTCTATTATTATTATGTTTTTTAACATTGGCTTTTTTACGGACAATAAATTATATACATTGTACATTTGTACATGCATAGTTAATCATTGTATTATAATTTATTTATATTATTTTATTACCTTAATATGTATATGTTTATTAAGACAAATCCATAACTGATAAATCAAAAAAATAAATAACGATTTTGCAAGATATGTACCTATCGGCTATCTACATTTATATTTTATACTGCACGATATATGTACATACTTTGGTATCTATGCTATCTAATCTCCAATTAATCAATGTATACATTTCCGGTAAATATACAGTAATTATACTCTATATATTATAGATATTTAACCTTATTATTTGTCTTACTAATAATTAAATTATTATTATATTTAAATTAAATTTACACTAATAAACATATCTGATAAATGTTAATGTTCGATTTTATTTACAAAGTAATAATACTAATAATTATCTACTAACCCAATTAAAATTCAATTCAAGCAGTTTAAAATTAAAATAATCAGCTTGAAAAGGTATTTATTGATTACAGAGTATAGTTTAATGATTAATCGATGTGTATTTTATTGCCACTTTAATGTTCGTGTCTGAAATCTGATCATCAAATAGAAATACACAAAATAAACACCAACTTAAATGTATTTATCTAAATACCTGTATAAAGTTAACAATAATGATAATTTAAAATATTGATGACGTGTATAGGAAATTTTGAAGTTTGTATAAATAGTAAATATTTATTATTTAATAAGTAATAATAAATGATAATACTTATTGTTCGAAAATTACGATAAAATAGTTTTTATATAAGAAAATAATATTGATTGTTGGTTTTTTATATAATATTAACTATTAACCGTCGCACACATTTAAAATTCAATGAAACATTGAAACTTAAATGATCATTTAGTGTTATTAAATCTATACGTAATTTAAATAAAAATAAAATATTATTATAGTACCTATCATAGTGTAAGGATTATGCCCGTGGTCTTAGTGTCAAGTGCTTACCAACGTAGAATAGGTTTCGTATGACATAAGATAATTATTATATTCATACAAATCATGGTAAAATACTAAAATGGTTCGATATTTCTATACCTACGTGCTTACTATAACTTATTAACGTTTTTCAATTTTGTAATATTTGAATACGAAAAATAAAACACACACATTAAAGGTGACAGGAAACACACACAAAATACACACTAATACTCTGTGCACAATATTATTAAAATACTATAGTACCTTTGGTTAAAAGTCTTTTGACGATGTCGTCTCGGAGTTTGGCATCAGTAGCATCGAAAGTTATGAATGTACCGCGGCCTCTTGTGGAGTTTATGAGTGCTGGAAACTCAGCTTCCAAGTCTCTGAGTCCGGACATGAGTACATCGCCGGACTTTTCGACCACAGACAACAGATTTTCCCTCTTGATCACCTTCAGTACAGCATCAAGCAATACGATTTTAGTCGGATCTCCCATCCAAGTGTTGAACACACGGTAAGGCAAGTCGGGTCTACGGAAATTAAGTAAGTGAAAAAAACAGATTAGGTAACAAATTCCTACAACAATGATGATGTTTTATTAATAATTATATTATAATATTACAAGAATTCGGTCTTCAAGTAGTATCCTCCGGTTTGCATTTTCTTACTAAAAGTAACGATGTCAGGTGAAGTTTCCAGATCGAAATGCTCATGACACCACATCTTTCCGGTGGGACCGCCACCTGTCTGCACCTCGTCGATTAAATATCCCACGTTGTACTACAATTTAGACACAATAACGAATTGATTATGATTTACCTAATTGTTTTTTTTTGTATAGATCTTTCGATAGCTGCGTACAAATGTACCACACACCTTTTTGGCAATCTTCTGAAGCTTCTGGAAGAAATATGGTGATGCGTGGTTGTCTCCTCCTTCCGACTGGATGGGTTCTACGACGATTCCTGCCACGGGGTTGCCCTTCTTTTCCCACTTCTCTATCAGTTCCTCCACCTGAGAAAACAAAAACGAACCGACCAAATCTTAAAATATATACTTAGTTTACAATAATCTGCTTACTATAATAGTTAACTTTTTGCTTTTTAACGAGTAAAGCGTGTGTATACATATGTATACATTTTTTATAATATATATATTATTAGGTATTATATTAAATAAATAAATAATGTACATACCTACTATGTAATATATAGGGCGATGGACCAAACCTAACCTTCATTATTTAATTTAAAAATAATTTTATTCAAATCCTGGTTTTTGGAATTTTTAATTATACTCATAGATATAAAGAGCGTGTACTCGATTTCTTGAGATTTTTTGCATTACCGAGTGTACCCTCCCTTTTTGCAAGATTTTGACGCTTCAATATTTTTAGAAATATTATCCACCAAATAATTTACATTAGAAAAAGGGTGTTCCCATTTGAAATCAGAAGATGGTATCTTCACAGGACACTAGATCCTTGAATAGTAGCAATAGCAAATTTCAAGAGTTTGAAAATATAGTTTGTAAATATCTATATTTAAGAATTTCAAAAATTTGATTTTCAATAACTACTGTTGTATTGAACAAAAAAGGGGGTGAACATGCTATATTGCTAGATGAATTACTCTGTTTATGATTGTACTCACTTCGGCCAAGCAACGTTCGTCTTCTTGTTCATTTTCCCTGAGGTTCTCGTGCAACGGATACTTGTACTCGGGAAATCTAGCCATTGGCCAGTCGAACGCTGGCACGTCCAACTTGTGCACGTACTTAGAATGCGTGGTAGATAGGACGCCCAGTGTGCGGCCATGGAACGAACCCTTGAACGACAGTATAGATAGCTTGGGCGCACCCGGCGGCATGTTAATCATGCATGAATCTTTTTCCAAGTCTGTGAAGTCTGAAGTGCCTCCTCTCTTGTCCCGCTGGTACTTCATAAACATATTCTTGTACGCGTTCTCGTTGGAACAAGACCCACACATCATAGTCGTCAGAGCGTCCATACCTTTAGGTGCAACCTACATATTGGTATAAATGATATTATTATCATCATTAATCATATTTATTATCAAACATCATTGAAATCAACAAAATAATTTGATAGGCGTATAAATACAATACTATATAATTATTAATATAAAAGTGATGCATATTATTCTACAGATATAATATATATATATATATAATAATGTATTATGGTATAAGTTCTAAACCTAATTGACGGTCTTATAAGTCAGTGGATTTAATACTTCACAGTTAATATACGTACTAGTGTGCCTCAAGTATATATATAGGCCTCTGTTCAACATTTAACATAAACATTTTTTTTAAATATGAGGTTTAAGAAAAATTGACTATTTAAAAAACAAATAGTTACCAACAACCCATGTAACATTATAAATTATAATTACTAAATGTCGTGAGCTGTGAACATACGAAATTATTCACGATTACAATAAAAAAATGGATTAACTAGAAATGTACACCCTAAAATAAACTCCAATGTTACATCCTACTATAGAACTATACCCGAAACGATGGAAATCCTACTATAAGCAAAATCAATCTACTATCTATACAGTAGATACCTAGATACCTAATGACAGTACCATCTCTAAAATTATAGCCTCAATGGACGATTGACCGATTAATCGAATTTCATCTTTCTATAGTTCGATAAAATTATTAATTTATTGGGCGATTGTAAATTCTCCCAATGGTAATCACTAATCAGTGTAGGTAGGCCTTACCTACAATTTTCTTCTGGGGCCTCTATTATTTTCTACATATACTATACTTAGGGTAGTGGTTTTAGTACATATATCCTCCTCCCTCAATCCACCACCAGTCAAAATGTTAATGAGTTATATTTTTTAAGTCATCATATGGTATATGTCAGAATTCAAACTTAAATAAATGCGTTTGTAATAAATTTAAATTTAAATAAAAATCTTTTGACAGTGTATGTGTAAACTTTCCTGAGTCTGTGGACATTATATAATTATTGTATATGTTTTGTATATATTATTATAATATAATATGCACATAATAAATTTTAAAAACTCATGTATATAAACTACAGTAAATAATAAAAAATATATTTAATTCAAGTAGGTAAAGATTATACGTTGACTCAGGAAAGTTACCACTCCAAATTAATTTAGTAGATTATCTTTATTATACATAAATGTTTTATACTTAGTTCAATACAGTTGTAATTATTTTCTCTGGTGAATTTACAATATATATTCTCAAATTATTATTTTTTGTCCAAATCTATTATTTTTATGTTATGGGTGCTCTGGTGCGGTAATAATATTGTTGTATTACTACCTAATACACCTATATTAAAAAAAAACTTACACTCATCAGCGTGCTTCGTAATTTCTCTGGCCAATCGGCAGCTGGGAAGACACCCAACGCCGGACGATTGACGATGGCTTTCTGGTACAATAAAAAAAACCAACAACATTAAACGAACAAAACGTAAACGTATTAATAGGTATAATATACAGTGATCAATTATTTTTATCATTTAGATGGCTTATGCTACTGTTACACTAATATTCTAAGTAAACGTTTGTATTTTTGAAAATAATAGTTGTACTTTTACCTCTATTATTACACATTGGTATTCTTTTTAACAATACTTACAATAGAAGAGAATACTTTTCTAAAAATTCTTTTTAAATGTTGAATGTTGAATAAATCGTTACCTATTTAAAACTTAAATCAGCAGGAAAAAGATATGAATGGCCAAGTGCTACAATGGAGAAGTTGTGATGTCACTACTCCACTCTTCTAAAATGTAGGTTAGGTCATCTGATCTAGGTATTATTTATTCAATACTCGATATCTAACCATTAACGTTTTTTAAAGAAAGTTTCTTAACTCTATCAGAACTGCTAAATAAAGGCGGGAGAGAAAAATGTATTGATGATTTTAGTTCCCATGAAAACCCTTCAGTTATCTAGACAAATCGGTAATCTAGAGACACAGTTTAAATTAAATAATGTACATACTTTGTTCTCGTCGCTTTCCAACACTTTCAACATGTCCGGATGGTTGTAACCCAACGGCATTGACGATATTTGCGTGTACACGTCCAACAGAACGTTACCATCGACGTCAACCAAGTAGTTGCCCAGAGATTTGTTATAGTCAGCGAATAGCTGAACCGAACCGGATTGCTGAAAAGTGAAAACATATAGATGACTTTAGTCGGGGAAACTTATCTTCTAAAGAATAGTTCAGCGCAATTCGGAAAAATTGCAGTACATCATGAAGTATGACATTGTTATTCACGTGTTGTACATGTATTATTCCCGAAAGTACTATATATTTTTTACTCTATGATCGAGAGGTAAATTCATGCTCGAAAGATCTATAGAATCTATATGAAACGACCTATCATATTTTCCATACGTTTGAAAAATCAAATGTAACTAAAATGTAAAAATTTTATAATTTTAAAACTGGCTATCTCTGTTTAGTGTTTACTATTAGACATGGATATACTAAGTCTATTTAGTTGCCAAATGGTTAAAGTATTAAACCAATAGGTGTATTTTAATATCTTTATACAACCGGCTAAATGTTTAGTTAATTTTTTATATTTAAAAAATAGTAAAACTAGCAATATTTAAACTAACAATTACTGTAACAAGTATAACTATATCATCATTTTAAATATTATAAAAGTATAAAAGTGTAATATCTCTTTTTTATTTTATAGACCCTCGTTGTAGGGTATTTAATTAATGTACTTTTTATTTATTGAATTAAACAACACAACTTCCTGCAGTCGAAAATGAATATGAATCAAAAAAGCATCGTCTCTGCACTATATAATATCATTAATATCAGCAGATGACAGATGTCAAAATAATATAGTAAATAATGTAATATGTTAACCCTCAAATGGTACATCCGGTTAATGTCTTACCTGAAATTGGGAAATCTCGGCGAGAAGTTTTTTCGACTTCGGTCCTGGTACCGACGTTTCGACTGACGGTCCAGCATATTCTCCAGGGCAAATTGATGATGCCATCCTCACTGTAACATAGACATTTTCAAATAGCACATATTATTTTAGAGAAAACCAAATTATTACTCATGTATACCTAATATTATTATCTAATAATATGCCTTCGTTTTCTAAGAATTGAAAATATGCCAACAATTATTATTATTTGAAACGAAAGATGGGAATCTATTATCTGCATACGTATTATAATACTCGAAAATTCAATTAAAACAATATTTTTAGTGCCCCTATAAGATGTACAATGAAAAGTTCGGAAAATATTTTAAAACATTTTTATCATGCCTTATACCTAATGCAGTTTTTGACAAAAAAACAGAAGTGCATAGCCGTAGCGTGATAAATTTATTCGGGAGGCTATAGCCTATTTTTTTTCCTTGTGATATCGAAGACTATATTGGAACTTCTTTCAAATTCTAGGGGGGGACGATAACCCCTCCTTAGCTGCCTCTCCCCATTATACGCTTCTTCATACATTTATACTTTTATAGTATTATTAAATGATAATAATATAGTCACTAATGAGAACCTTCAGTAAATTTCAATTCAATGTTTTAATGGCGATAAAACATTCTTTGAATCGATCGATTCAAAAATGTGGGTTCTTTTAGTTAATATACATTAATAATTAAATCCCAATCCTTAGCGTAATTAAGAGTTTTAATGAAATAGAAATATAGAATAGGTAAACAATATTCCAATATTCCGATGTAATAATTTACAAACACTTGAGTACTTGACACAGTTTCAAAAACTTGTACAAACCGTGTACCTTGTAAATTATAACATACTACATAGTACAAAACATTTAGATATTATACTTATATTATTCTAGAACTTAAGACTTCAATAGTTGGGTACCTATAAAAAAAAAGCAGGGTCCCTATGCTGTACATTACTACATTAGGTATCTAAGAAGTCGTTATAATGGATGGTATTAGATTTGAATTCAATGATATCAAATCATTGTATACGAAAAACGATTGGTAAACGACGGTATGTCAGTTTAGGATATTTTATATTGTTATTAGTTTATTACTTATTAGTTATTATTAATATGGTAGCCGATAAATTGAATTAATATCATTCTTAAATTATCAGTGATGCTGGAAAAATATTAAATATAGGTACCTATGTTAAATTGGGCTGTTTTGGAACCGAATTACAACAAAATGATAATCATTATTCTTTGTGCTAATATGCAATTTATTTTTGTCCACATTTGAACTTTAAATGTCTATTAAAAATAACTGTACTCTTATATTTTTTAAATGTATTAGTTCTGGAAAAACTGTATAAGTGGAAACTTGTTTTAAATTTTCAATTTTATTCTTAGCTATAAAAATTGAACATTTTATACATTTTTAACTTGAAAATATTGTCAAAATGTGAACTTTAAATGCTTATAAAAAAGAATCGTGCCTATGTATTTTTAATATTTTTCAACTACTATTGAAACAAGTCATCAAGAATCTTGTATTAAATTTTCATGCTTTTCGACCCAACGAATACAATTTCATTGACATTTATAAGAAAAAAAATAAAAATGTCCGTCTACAGCCTAAAATGAGTCAGAATATTTTGAAAATTTTATCAAGTATATAAATTGAAGAAATAAACATTTGATGTAAATTTTAAGTGTCTACAGTAATTTGTTTTTGAATTACAACAAAATAAGAAAATCGTTACAAGATAAATCGAGTGAATATCCAATGTTGTACAAATTTCAAATTCAAACGCTCATAAAAAATTAATTCGACTCTCCGATAGTCATTTTTTATTTGACAAAGGTAGATAAGCTTGTAAGAAATCTTTTAATCAATTTTTAAATCTTAGATATAAATAGAAAAATTTGTATGCATTTCTTACTAGATAAAATTTGATACTTTCATGACTTTTACGAATTTTATCAAAATTCTAAGTTTAAACGCTCATACAAAATTATTGTGGATTTACATTTTATGCTTAACTTTTTTCTAATTTCTATTAACAATAGCTTACAATTAACCTTGTATTACATATTCACGTTTTTTGACGGAGCGAATATTGTTTTATCGACTTGGGTTTAAAAAAAACAAATAGTTATCAAAAATGTCATTTGCCTATAAATAGTTCAACACAAATCAAAATATTTTGAAAATTGTATGGTGTATAAAAAATGGTAACACAAATATTCAGTGAAAATGTCATGAATCTACGGTCATTTTTGTTAGAGTTACACTAAAAACCAAAATCGATTTTTTCAAAAAATGGTTTTGCGTAAAAATTCCAGTTTTTCCTTAAGTTTTTGTTTGTTTTTCCTGTTGCTTTAGAAAACTATTGGCAGTTTTAAATTTTGACCTCTCAAATGCACCAACTACGTTCACTTCCCTACCAGAAAAGCTGCTATTTAAAAAAGTCGAAGCACTTTTACTGCAAGAAACCATGATGATAGACACACAAAAAAAATAAATAAATAAATATAAAAACACACATCATTGTAAAATCAATACATTCAGCGCTCCGCTCAGAACATAAAACTGAGACCTGGTTTTGGGAACTGTGTATTTGCCTACCTATACAGGTTATAGCTAGGTCATAGGTGTATAATAAGTTTTTTGTGCCTATCTATGCCCCATAATATGCTTATTGCTTGTATCCCGGCAAGAAGTATATAGGTACTTATAAATTATAAGATATAATAGATAAAACTTACTTTAAAGATTACATTTTTTATATGTCAAATGGAATTTATTATTTTGATATCACTTAAGACATTTCTACCAATAGATGTTGTCATTGCTAATGCAAAGCTCCAATATTAAACATAAAATCGAATGCATCGATAGTTTATAATATAATTAAATAATGTATTTATTTAATATGTATTTGAATAATTCACTTGCATAATAAATTAAAGTCAGCTATTTTAGTTAAAAAAAATTAACAATAACAAAATAATATAATAAGCACCTACTGGATGACATTTTATTTTGGATAATCTATATCCGAATTTAGTATAAATAGTGACATTAGTGGAGGTTCAAAGTTATTAGTTATTAACATTTAAAATCATAATAATATGTACAATGTACATTGTACATCATGTTTTTTGTATAAACAAATAATTATTAGTCAATAAACAATACACTTATCGGCATAGTCAACTTACATATTGGCTGCTATACCTATATTTATATATACATATTTTATTGTTTTATTTCAGTCAATAATCTAATACTCATAAAACAAGTGTTTTGAAAAAATCATACATCCTCGTATATCATTAGGTACAGATTATTAGTTAATCAGTTAGGTGTTTTAAGAAAAAATGATGTAGCTTCAAGTAGGTTGTAGGTATGTATTAACTATTATTACATGAACACATGATAATAATCGAGTTTAGACACGTATATGGACGTGCAACCCAGGAACCCAGCCATCGGTTTATGTTAATATTTTGTTGACCTCTGTTGACTTACATTAATATTTACTAATACATAAAACTGAACTACAAACTGAAATATACCAATAGATTCATTTTTATTTCGATATAAAAATACAATAGTATAGCTAAAAACGATTTAACAAGTATAAAATGCACACAGACATCCAGTGGAAATAGCCAGTATAGGTAAGTTATACAGTCGTTAGTCGATGAGTCTCGATAACTCGAATCTCAAGGAGAAAAAAAATAAATTCAACCTATGTATTTTTTTAGTTATACATTCACCTCAAATATGACTAAAAAACAATTCAAGGGGTAAGAAAATAATTCGTGGTATCAAGGTATTTGTGTTATCGAAGTTTTCGAGTTAACGAGACTGGACTGTATAACAATAATATGCTGACCAGTCACTGTATCTAGCCGTACCTACCCATATCATCCAGCTAAAGAAAAATATAGACACTCGATAAAAATAATAATAGTTGGTATACCTAATTTTTTACCATAGAACATTTATATTTAATAATATGGCACTGGGATAAAATGATGTTCAAAATAGCTTAGAAAATAGAAAAAAAAAATTTTGGGGATAGCAATATAACTTTATATGTTATATCTCTGAAATACTACGTACAAAAATAATTGTATAAAATGTACATAAAATGATGATATTATCGTAAAATGTTTTTCAACTATCCACAAACATTATTTAAACTTTGATTTTGGAAAAATAATTTAGAAATAAGTAATAACTCAACTGTCAAAATTTGTTAATCAAAGTGTTTTTATGAAACGGATAAAATAAAAAAGAATGAAAACATATATTAGTATTACATAATAGGTACCCTTTAGATACATGTATGCTACCATGCGTATCAAAATTAATCTGTTGATCAGATGCTCCGATTGGTCATTTAATATTAAGTATATTGTAAAAATCGCATTACCTACATCAATATCAATAATTATGTGCATTTATTAGTATTGGTATATGTATATATACCAATTTATATTTTATTTGACAGGCATACTACTCGCTGGCCGATTATGATAAATGTAATATTAATCAAAATGTCAAAAGTCATACGTATTTTAACCACACTAACTTCATTATATTAGTACTATTACAACATTATTATAGGTAAGTAATATAAGTATAAACCTATCTACATAAAATTATTGTCTGTTTTATTCCTTTTTTGATGCATTTTTATGTCTAAATTTGAGGACATTAAGAGGACACAACACTGGATTTTTTTGTCTCCGTCTTACAAAAGAGTAACATATAAAATATTTTAAGCTTAATAGATCACGTGTAGCTTCATTAGCTTAAAAATTAGAGTGAATCGACCCATTATGAAACTTGATTGTAAGAACATTGTGTGTGTTTGTATGATGGTTTTTACGATGGTTAAATTGTTAAGTGAATTATGAGCATTTTTAATTTATGCTATATTATATAAACATAACTTGCTAAAAAATTCAAGTATCATAAAAAAAAAAAACCACCAACACATATAATGTTCTGACAATAAAGTTTTAATAATAGATCGATTTACTCAAATTGTTAAACTAACGAAACTGTACGCGTGACCTGCTAAGCGTAAATTTACTATATTACCTACTTGTAAGACGGATACAACAAATGCCAGTATTACGTAGTCCTTTTAAGTTTAAATAAGTATAATGTTTAGTACAGTACAATGGCCATAATTTATGGGGAATTAGGAACACAAACGTAACCTATATCTTAGGTTTAGGTGCATGGTATATCCACAAGACGTATCGAAATTCGAAACCTACTGCAGACTGCAGTGCATAACTGCATACGTAACTTATAACTTAACGGGTTTGTTTTTTTTTTTGAAGTAACATCTAACTTACAAAATTTTTTTTTCCTAGTATGAATTCCATAGATTCAAAATTATATTTGATTTATATATATAGGTATAAAAAAAAATTACCTGAAAAATCGAATACTATTTATACTAATGCTTATTTTATTCTGTATTCTAAATGAGTTCTAAACAATAAACTGACACAAGTGTTTTTGCATCATTACTTATTTCTGTATTTGAGATTTCAATAAGTATTAAAATAACTAATAAGTACAACTATCTACCTATACAATGTAAGAAACTATGTAGATACGAGTAAATAATATGTTAGTAACAAGAATTCACTAAAATAGTTCATAGAATTTTTTAATCGATTTAAGTATGTATAAGTACTTCTTTAATTAATATAATTACATACATTTTAAAAAAATAGAAATACCACCTATATTATGTTATTTGTTAAGCTTTAATGAAAAGGTATGATAATTCGTTTTACATAAAAAAAAGTAACTTTACACATTAATCTTAACTTAAATGTGTCTATATAAACTTAACTTAACGAGTTGCATATAAATACGTATATAAGACGGAGGAACTTGCAAATATTATGACGTCGTCTTCGAGTAAATATATTATTTAATAGGTATATTATTATCATTTGTTGTAGTAGTATAGTATTGGAAAATATATGGGTATGACAATAAACGAAGTTGGACATATTTTATTACCCGGTCCCCCTGCTGAATAACCATAATAATATAAAGGTACCTATCGATTAGCGAATTATCCATCCATATTCTATATACACTTTGATACTACCTTTGTACAACATTATTGTTGTACAAGCGAATCGTATTAACAAATATACTGGCATACGAATTTCTAGAGAAATTTACCATACCTATAATTCATTTAATTAAAACGACTGCAGCTTGCAGTCGATATTATTATTATTATTATTATTATTATTATTATTTTTATAGTACAACGTCGAAACGCGCAACTTACTTGGTGCACCGACAAAATGTTTGGCCGCCATTGTCGCTGGACGGGCTACGTCTTGGAATCTGTACATAGCTGAGTGACGTTTTTGATATTATTACAATAATATTTTAATGACACGTTCGTGTACCACCAGCGGGTTTGACGTTCCGGTAAAACGAGTGATGGCGAATGAGGCGTATACCTTTCGTATTTGACTAGGACGAAATATAATTATTTGTTTTGCCGTCGATTGACGATGGGGTTATTGTTCACCGCTTAGATCGTCGGGTTTGTGTATGAGCGGAATAAGACCCACCGGAGTAGTGGTACACAAAGATGGTATCACGTAGGTATAGGCAGGTACAGTCAGGTCTAAACCACCGTGGTGGAGTACTGGAGGTGTTGATGGACCGCCGTCGTGAGTGTAACTAAGCGATCCGGGCGAAAAGTTCTACCGCGTGCACGCCGTCCACTGCTGCGAGCGGGGCGGAAACGGCGACGACGACGACTGCGACGTCGCCCGATCGATATAGAACATGATGAATATAGAAGGCTTAACATACGGTTGGTGGTATTTCAAATTTTGATACTGGTATCATTGGTATTACGGTATTTTCAGTAATTTTCTAAAACATCACACCGAGGATACCTAGGTACATAAAATAAGTAAATAGTAATAATCGGTATTTTTCATGAAAAATTCCAACTTTCAAACAGGGAACATCTTATATCGTTCTATTTTAAAATGTATGTTTGTAATTATATTATTATGATTATATCAATTATAAGTTATAAATGTATTCGTGTATTTTCGGTAATTATGGTGGCAAGGTATATTCGGTAATAACCGAATAACCGAATCACGGTAACCGATATTCAAAAATACCGATAATTTCCGTCAGTCCTAAACCCTAGTAAAATATACTAAAATCATTAAAAAATGTTTCGTCATTTTTTTTTATTATTTTAAACTCTAGTTAGAGAAGTATATAATATACATATTTTACAAATAGATTATTACTAGGAGTTACTCTACACTGATGAGTGAGGAGCCACTTCGTGCCGTAGAGTTGTAAAACTGTAAGATCACTACTTATTTTAAACTTAGTAACAATAAAAAAGAGATAAAAAATAAAAATAGCAAAAAAAACAAAACGTACCTATTTAATTTACAATGATTGAATATAATAATAAAAAATTAATATCTGTTGTAATATAGGTAGGGTAGTACATTTAGAAATAATTATTACCTACCTACTACCTATATATTTAAATGACATTTTTAAATTTATATTTAAAGTATGAATAATTTGAACAAATAAGTAATTCTTTTGGAATCACAGTTCTTAACCAACTTGAAAGTAAGACATAGAAACTTTTTTGCTGCTAATTAATGGTATTGTGAGATTTTTCTTTCTGAAGTTATATTTTTGATTTCTGGTATCAAATAAATTATTTTTGCTAATAAAGTAAATTGTTTGTTTTTTCATTTTTTGTATAATTTGTGAATACCTATCAGGAATCTACTATTAACATTTTAAATAAATCACAAGAATGGAACGTTTTCTGTTTAAGATGATATGTACTAGGATATTTGTCTATTTGACGAGTTATATTTTCAAGTGGTATTACAAATAAATGATTTTGCCAATGCAAAATATGTTATACTATTATACCAATAAAGTTTTTAATTAGTTTTTTTTGTTTTTTGACTATAGTGAAAAAGTGTCCTAATATGGTCTTAGGTTAATTATTTTGTTTGAAAATATGAATATTCAGTGTAAATTTTGATCTATTGTTATGCCAAAGTATTTAATGGAAACGGGTTGAATTAATTTAGGACATGTGAATGTTGGGGTGTTGCAATTTAATTGATTATGTAAGTAATTTCTTTTTTTTGTGGTGTAGTTCTTATGTCACTAGAAGAAATAATACATTTTGATTTTTATAGTAATTTATTTTTGATTTATTAATCGAAAACTACATATTTATTATTAATATATTTCAACTTCACATTTATTCCAAGCTGTATCCCCGTAAGTTAGAGTCAGATACTATTATTATTGTCATTACTCGTCAGCATATGAGTAAATTTTTAAGTCGATATTGAGATTACTTCATTCGACTATACATACATTAATATGTATAAAATTAGTGATAGAACTGTACCTTGAAGGACTCAATTTCATTTACCTATTCTAACTTGTTGTGTTTTTTGTTCCAAGCATGATTTAAAAATGCGTAATGCTAGATGATTTAAAACCATTTGGTAAAAACTGAAAATAGAATGAGATATTACTGTTAAAGGCTATTTAGGTACTTAGGTCTAATTTTATACCAATAGTCTTTTTGCGTTAATCCAAGTTATTATATATTTAATTAGTAAGATGTGCCAATGCATCTGCAGTACCTCCCTACCTACACCAGTAATCCCTTTCTAAAACCATACTATGAAGTAGGAAATATTTTGTTTTCTTCTAGATTAGTAGTTTAAAAGTCTCACTTTAATTGCTTTTTTCAAATATCTCGGTAGGCAAATACATTTAGTAAACTGACTTCGTGAATATCGTGATAATGTGACATCGAAAAGCTAGAAAATTAATTTTTTCAAAAGATTCGTTTCTTGGACCGCTGCATCTCTTTGTTGGCCACAGCATCATCCTTTAGTAGTCCGGGGTATCCTTTAGTCGTCCTCGGCATCGTTTCGTTGGCAGAAACATTATTGAGTTGGCTGCGGCATTAAATGGTTGTCAGCGACATCTTTTCAGAACTATAATTTTACAATAAACGCCCGTATAGAAAATTAAATCCTATAACACTAGAAATATGAATATCCACGACATCCACTACCTACTGCATTACAGTGGAAAAAACACCATCTATAAAAAAGGACAACACAATGGTCACCCCTCTTATTTTTCAACAATACAGTTATTCAAAATCTGATTTTTAAAATTTTTAAATGTACTTTAAGGCTATATTTTCTGTGGAAATATAAACTTCTGTTCTTCAAATGAGAACACCCCTATTCAACTACATATTATACAGCAGATAATTTTTCTGACATTTTTGACGAATCAAAATCAAAATTCGTACTAATAGTTTCTGAGTTATTTGACTTTATGTTTTAAGGATAAAAGGTTCATAGTAAAGTTAAGAGTTTATAAGAAATGATGGCTATGGTGATTTGAAAATTGTAGTAATTAATATTAATGTATCGGTATTCGGTATTATTAGTTTGTAAAAATGGCCCAAGTACAATATAAATACTAGATCCAATTATACGTCTAATTTATATTTATGTAAAACCAGTTCTGAGGACTATTATCCGTAATGCAAACAATTTTATAGAAACTACTCATTCGAATTTTGAATGTGGCTCAAAATTGTCAAAACAAATATCCACTAATTATAATTTAGGTACAGTAAAAGAGAGGTTC
This sequence comes from Myzus persicae, assembly GCF_001856785.1. Taxonomy (NCBI): domain Eukaryota; kingdom Metazoa; phylum Arthropoda; class Insecta; order Hemiptera; family Aphididae; genus Myzus; species Myzus persicae. The sequence goes on along the minus strand of NW_019103155.1, from coordinate 256,304 downwards.
TCATCTGAAAAACAGAAGTTTGTATCACCACAGTACACTCCTTAATAGTAGTACAAAAATATTCAAGGATTTGAAAATATGGTCTTTGAATATATTAGGTATTTGAAAATTCTAAAAATCTAAATTTGAATAAATTCGTTATTAAAATAAACAATTGGTGAATCACCCTGTATGCAACTGGTATCTTAATATAGTATTATAAAGTAAATAGCATATACCAATATATATGTATAGTACGACGTCATACATGGTACATTGGTACATCCGCATTATTAGTAGGTAAATATAAGTAATAATATACTTATACCTAATTGTTAATTATTTCACTCATTTAAGTGACTTATGACAGAGTTTTATGTAAAGATTTGGATTTTTATCAACTGCAGGGGCTAAAAACGTTAAGTACATGTTCCAGTGCCCCTCCTCCTCATAGTGACGACGATGATAATATACTTATTACTTATGTATACCTAGGTACCTAATGTATAAAAGTATATGTGGAAAATATTCAATAGTCATGTAGGTATAATACAGGTTTAATTTTTTTTCAACTTCTATAATTTTGTTATCGGATTGACAGGCATGCACATTCAATCAGCGACTAGTGCAATATAGGTCAGGTAGGTAGTAGGTCCTTGGAACCGCTGTTGGATGAAGATCAAACATTGGTGGCTGTGCAACGGATTGATGAGGAAATCTGAATACTAGGTACTGCAAATTATACAATTATTAAAAGTTATTATTTTTTTTAAAACAGATTACTCCTACATAATATAACTATGAACTTATATAAGGGGTTCGCGTACGATGAAATGAAATTGAAAATTTTGGACGGTAGATATCGCGAATTACATTGATAAACATTCAAATTTAAGTAATGTTATAAATTCGGACAGGATTTATAGCCTTTTATTAATTTTATCAAAAAACAAATATCTATAGATTTCCGTTAACTCAAGAAATCTAAATTAAGGGTTGCTTGGGTTGAATATAAATAACTAGTTGCTGACGAATTGAAGTTACCTACCGTGTTATTTTTTCTTATAAACGATAAAACGTTAAGACTTTCTTTGAACACGATCGAGGTATTCAATAAGACCGATTCGTGAAGGATTCCAGACGAAAATTAATAACTCTGATACGATAACGGTCTAACTATAGTGTGGTTATGTGTACTTAATATTTGAAAACACATTATTACAAAATCATTAGAACGAAAACAATAATATTTTAACACATTTAACTATATTTAACTTGAGTCCATTTGAAAGGCACTGATCACTTATAAGTCTGTCTAGATCATCTTGAATTAAGCCAATCTTCATTGAAGACATATTAGCATAAAACTTTAGATCACCAGCTAATAATTTTTAATTACAAAATTTAAAAACAATTACTTACTTCTACGAAAAAGATGGATCATAAGTAATAACAACTTAAATATTGTCGGTATTAATAAAATCAAAATTTTGTAAATGTTTAAATGAAAAAAGTTCAAAGTCGACATATGTATAAGCTACCTACCAATATTCCAATGCAATATTGTCTTATTGATGACAGTTTTTTTTTTCAATTTATATTCTTAATTTCCAAAATTTAATTTCATCATCTACTACTTTTTTTTCCAAGTACCATAAATGAATTGTCTACGTTTGTATGTGTATATGCTATTTAACATTCATAATATTAATCTCGCATCAAACAAAATGATAATTATAATTTTGTATTAGTTTATTTCACACGTATGTATAATACCTGGCGGAGACTGTCGTCGGTCGAAAGGGAATAATATTATAAATTTCGTATGCAATAAAAATAATAATGAAACCTCTATTACTTTATACTAAGGATCGCGATACTCGTAATCAAATGCATCGCAGCTAACGTTATTAATAGCGAATTAGCATGACAGCCTTCGTGTAGGGAGCTCTCCCCTGAGGCGTGTGAAACGCAATGTCAGACCATAGGGAACACAACACACAGGAACACGTCAATTTGGAGTCGGGAAAAAAATCAACGAGGTCGATTTGCTAAACAACCAGGTTCGCATCGCACTAGCCATACCAATAATAATACTAATAACAATAATAATAATATATCTGTTTTAATTTTCTTTTCTCGGATTTTTTTCCATATTTTTTAATAGTAATAATTACAATAGTAAGTATCAAACAAGTTCATAAAAACTAGATACAACATAAATAATATTTATATTGATAATAATAATAATAATAATAATAAAAAAAATATTCAATGGAAAAATTAAATCAAACAAATAAAAAAAAACTAAAAGGCATATAAGAAAAACATCATCACCGTTTATATAAAATCATAGTTAATTTTAACATACATAATTATTTTTATTTTAAAATAAAATACAAGTAGGCTCTACCCCTACACATTATAATTATATACATGCATTCAATAAACAAATCATACAGGTTTTTGGTTTTGAGTTTCGATATATTTTAAAAAAAGAATATTAAAATACTAACATATTGTATAAAATGTATTTTGAGACAAATATAAATACAACATCACCTTAAAAATTTTTTATTTATAATTAAATATTATATTATATTTAACAAAAAAAGGTTATACAGATAAAAATATAGACTTTGATTTCAATTTTTGGAATGAGTGTTTCGGCTTCTGAGCGGTTAAACAAACATTAATCGATCAACAGTAATTTTGTAGTAACTTTTTATCATGTACAATAGTTATCCCGACAAAATTGATAAAAAAAAAATGATAAGATGCACCAGCAAATCAGTTTGTATCAATAACAAAATATCAATATCATTGCTGAATAGGCAGTGAAATGTCCGTAAAAATATGTCAATAAAACAAACAATAAGTTAGCTAAAAATATAGATTTTCTATTATAGATCAATAATAGCCGTTATGATATACTGTATTAATAAATAAAATAAAATATTATGTACAATGTTTTTTTTCTTTAAGATAATAATAAAAAAGAACAAAAATGTTTATTAATAAATAAAAAAAACATTAAAAAATGTAAGATAAGAGTATGACTACCTAGAAAATTATCACAATAATTGAAAATCATTTTTTAGACTTCCATGTATTGTTCACAAAATTTGTCCCTTAGATTTTTCAATTTTGACACAAAAAACTGTTCTAGGATTTCAGCACACTTGTAAAATTGTGATTCACGTGGATTATAATACCTACAGTTGTCGAATACCTTGATCATGTCACGAATAAATTCTGTGAGATTCTTATACTTCTTATCGGTCACATTTTTTCCAATGCAGTTCAAGTCTGTTAAAAAAAAGTAAGTGGTGAAAAAAATTGAATATATGAATATAATAAAATTTGAATAGAGAAGTCTCCTAACCCATAGGCTCCTTAACAACATTGTAATAATCAGGAGCTTCATGAGGATCGACTGGCTCCATGAAAGGCCATGCACTTTTATGCGACTAAAAATAAAAGCATTTTGTATAGAAGGTATAATGTTTAACTGTTGAGTGATTAATTACAAACAATTATAAACAGTAATTACATGTATTTGTTTGATGAGTTTCAATAAGTCGTCGTTGTCTGGTTGGTTCAATGGCTTCAAATTGGCAAAATTGATTTCAGAGTTGGCCATACACCTAGGACAATTATAGTCATCCATTTTATCACCTTCACACTGCAATACACCAACACAGCTGCCGTGGAACCAGTCCTGACATTTATCACAACAAATATAAAATCTAAAATAAAAATAAAAGTTCTCAATAAAAAGTGATTTAAACAACATTTATTAAATTCATTTTAATAGATACAACTTACTGTTGATCATCATATGGTTTTTTACATATACAATAGAGAACTTCGGGATCCTTGGATCGCTTGCATTCTGGACAAAACCATTCAGAAATTCTTTTAGACATTTGCACAGTGATGCCGACACAAGAACCGTGGAACCAGTTGTGACACATATCACATCCAACGTAAAACCTAAGACCAAATACAATTACAACATACTTAATAATAAAACATTGGTCATAGTAGTTATTTACTTTGAACTGTCATAGGGTGTTCGACATAGACACATAATTTTTTCTTTTTTACTCTTTTTTGGGCTAGATTTCTTGGTAGGAGTTAATGGTGATGGCCGTGAATGATTTCGGTTTGGTCCCGGAGGAGAAATCTTCATTGGCCGTCGTCTACCAGGTCCTGAATTACTAGTTTTGGAATTATTATTGGCATGTGGTGTAGTTTGTATGGTGGTTGGTGGACCTGAAGCGTGTTTACGCTTACTGCTACCTTGGGGAGGGGGAGTCACTTGCGCAGGGGCAGGCGTTACTGGAATAGACTTTTCAGTCACATTATTAGAAGTTGTCGTAGAATCAGCTGATGAAACAGTCACGTTAGCAGCTATTTCGTTCTGTAAAACACATCAAACAAATGAAAATAACTTCAGAATAAATAAGACTATGGTCTAGGCAGACATATTACACCATCAAAAATATTTCTTCATCCTACCCAAGGTACTTAGTATACTGCAATCAAATCGAGCAACGACATTTCTGGAATCGGAACTGAGGATCGAAACTCAGGAAATTATGTTTGTCAGGAACTTCGATAAAACCGAATTTCGAGAAAAACATGAATTTAAAATACATACCTGAATATCGATTTGCAATTCCTTTTCCAGAAGCGCCCTCTTTTTTAGTATATCTTTTTTCAATAATTCTTTTTGTTTGAACAAGCTAACCTGGAGTTTTGATTGAAGTTGTTGCATTTTACGTTCATCATCGCCCTGTTTTAGTGTCTGATATAGTTTTGATTGTTCAGGAGATACCAATGACCTATACGTGCAATACAAAATAATTAACAATTAACACAAGTTTAACTAGAATAAAATGTTCAACAGTATAAATAAGAAAAAAATACAAAAATTAGGTAAAATTTGGAATTGAATTACAAAATATTCTAGTGTTTTTATTAATGAAACATAAAAATACCCAGAATTATCACGTTCAGTTGATTTTTTGGGTGGTTCAAATTCTGACAAATTATCAGCTTCATAAGGTCGCTTTCTAGCAGGAGATGCAGGTACTGGTGTCTGCGGTACTGGATCACGCAATTGTTGTTCTTGATATTTTTGCAATTGTAACAGTTTTTCTTGTGTTTCCGGGTTCAAATCTTCATTTTTCAATACATTTTTGATTGCTACAACAGTAATAAATGAATTTAAAAAAAAAACTAAAACAACAACCCAATAAAACTTACATTGACTAATATAGTTTGGAGTCACTACAAATGAGTTTGGGGAATCAATTGGTTCTTCTTTAATTACTGGGATTTTATTCACAGGAGACTTTGATGGCTAAAAAAGTATATTATTAGATTTCAATGATTAAGTTTATTTCAAATAACTATTTCTTTACTGGTTCAATTTTAATTTGAGTTAAGCTTTCTGGAATATTGTTTGGTACAGGAACTGGTGGCTTGAGGGAAGGTTCAATTGGTTTAACTGTAGGTTGGGCTGTGACGGGGGCTACAATTCCAGTTTTTTGCACAGGAGGAAGTTGGGAATCTGGTGGCTGAACAGCAAGGTAAATCTTTGTGGGACCTAAGACTCCTTGAGTACCACTGGATTCTTGAGCTGAAATAATAATTTAAAAAGTTAAACTATAATTCAAATAAATAGTTGTTATATTTAAAATTGTTCACCTTTTAAGAGTTGTTGTTTGACTTGTTGCTGTACAAGTTGCAATTGCTGGGGTGTAAAATCGTTACCTTGCAAACCTTGCAATACTATTTTATTACCATGCGTTTGACTTTGAATTACTTGAGCTGTGATACATTTTATTACAGTACCAGGTGGTTGGTTAGCTAAAAGTAGTTTTTCTTGTTCATCAACTAATGGTATGGGTACAGCCTGTGGAACTACTGGCCTGTGTTGATCCTACAATCAGTGATAAATTAATATTAAAGGGAAATTTAAAATTATATTTAAAAACTTACTGGAACAATTCCAGTTGTTTGAGTAACTCGAGGTGATAGTGGTGGTACAGATTGATGCATTTTTTGTATAGTTTGTTGAGGTCGTACAAACTTAATTGTCTGGCCACCGCTACTGATTAAGTTGGCAGAAGTACCTAATTAATCAAAAATAATGATGGATATGTTTTAAGCCGTTAGTCTTAGGATGATTTGCACGTCTGTATATGTAATCTCCGTTGTTCAAACGTTCACAAGCAAAATTGTTGTTTATTAGTTCCAATTTTTTTGTTGATATTTGTAAGAGCAATCTGTCAGACTTAATTTATTTGATAAATACTAAACAAATCTGTTATTTGGATGTTTAAATTTCTCATATCTTGCTTTAAATTTTAAATATAAAATAAAACAGATAAGGTTCTAACACTAAAAATAGATTAATTCATTTTAATATTTAAACTAACACTAAATACAAAATTGGAAATGTAAAATTGAACACAAAACTTATAGTTGTACGTTTTTAAAACAAACAACATTTACGAGTGTGGCATTCCTCAAAATGTATAAGCTTACCAGTATTTGGCCGTAATATAACTTGTTGGCCATTGATAGTGGCTATAGTGGCTTTAGTTGGATTAATATGCTGCACAATCATTTGTTGACCTTGTGAAACATTTACTAACTGTCCACCAGAAACTACCATCTGTAAGACATACAAATTATTAATTTTCATTGTATTTATTATATGCCATCATTCATATAGAAAAATATATTTCAATATTAATTCAATAATAATTTAAATATGTATATTGTATTTTGTTAGTTTAATATGTATAATACAAAGATCATTACTTGAGATGTTTGAGGTTTCATAACTTGTTGAATAGGCTGTGATCCTCGGTTCAAAATAATTGTCTGTAAATATACATAATATTTAACACTTTAACTTTAGATAAACATACAACATAATCAGCGTATAAGACTTTCATGCAAACAAAACACAAGCATATCACATATTAAAACCTTACTTGAGTGCCAGCTTTTTGAAAATTATTATTATTTGCCAATAATGTATTTTTTCCTATTTGCACAGTCCGAGATGGGCTAGGATTTATGTAACTGGTAACATGCAATTTTCCATCGGGTAATTGAATAAGTTGTTGTCCTATATTTGTTAAATAATACAATATTAATATATTAATTTTAATCAAGTAATGATCATTTATACCTGGTAAAAGACCTTTGAATTGTAATTTTCCATCTTCACCTTTAATACATTGCAGTTTTTGTTGGGTAACATTATTTGCTAAATAAAAAATAATAAATAATAATTATTATTTAGTATTTAAATCTTAAATGCATATTTACTCAAACTTACAAGTGACTATTTGAGAGTTAGTTGACTGAATCTTCATTGAGTTTTGATTCATCACATTAGTGTCAGTGATAATTGTTTTTGGTGTAGTCACAAGTCTGGTCTTACCGTCTGGACCTATATTATCAAAACAGAATTTTATATAAATACAATTTTGTACTCACTTGTTAATACAGCAACCATAATAGGTAATACAAATAATAAATAATACATACATTTAGTCATGAATATGCGACGAGTTGATGGAGTGGTAGTAGTAATAGGGGGTTTGGGGGCAACTCTTGGGGAAGATTGAAGTAAAGTAGGACTTTGAGCCAAAGGCTTATTATTCGGCATCAACCTTAGTCTTCCACCTTCGCCTGTACAAATAACGATAATTTACATTTACTTTAATCAATTAGTAAGGGATAATTTGTGAAAGACTGATTTACCAGCAATCAATACATGAAAATAATAGTTATTGATGCATCATAATATAATATTATATTGTAATATACATAGTTAAGTAAAGTATTTATAGTAATCAAACAAATAAGTAATTAAACTAATGTTAATATATAAATGTACAATACCGTTTTTACAACTAATAAAATTATATTTAATTGCTTTTTAAGAATTTTTACCAGAATATGTTAAATAGTCTTACCAGGTACAAGTTTCATACGTTGCGTCGAACTACTAGTCACTGGACTTTGTGAGTCCATGCTCAGTTTCTTATTTGAAGAGTTGTTATCATTATTTACTGATGTTCTTTTATAAGCAATTCTTTGGGCTCTGAGAGACTGTTCTAATTGCTCTTTGATATGATCCGTTGTATCTGAGTTTTGTGTACGGAGCTTATCGTTTAAATTTCGATTATGAGAAGAATCGTTATGCAACAATTTATTAGCAAAGGCTGAAGACGCACGTGTTTTCATAGCTTGTTGCATTTGCATTTCACGTTCCACTCTGTAGAAAATTAAAATTAATTACTTAGTAAACTAGAAAAATGATAATGAACTACACTGAGACATACCTTTCATGGAACTGTTTGATTTCTACCAGCTCTAATTTACTTTCATCAACCCACACTTCAGATACCTGTGGTGCGGTATTCCTTGGAGCTTCCTCCCTCTTACGTTTTCTTAAGCCACTTCGTATGGGTGTCACCTCTGAAATTTTTTATAAAAATGTATTAAATGTCCATACTTAATACGGCACTCACTTACCCCTGACTTGTTTTGGTATATCTAATGGTATTACAACTTTGCGTATTAAATATTCAGTGTGTTCGTTGAATTGGCCCGAAGTACGACACTCTAAAGTTTCTGTAGTAACTAATTCAGTTTCAGTAGTTACTTCTCGTTTGCTAGCCAAGTGAGCTGTTTTAGCAGTTAATTCATCCCATCTCAAGCATGCCCATAAAATTCTTAATTGTAACGCAGCAGCTGATATGGTGTTAAACATGATTGTTCTGTAAAGCCAGCATGTTTTAAAATATGGTCTTGGGCAAGGATATGGCCATATTGAATTATTGGTCTGAAAAATAGATAAAAGTAATCAGTGACTAAAAATTTAAAAAAAATATCAACAATTACCTTGCTATTAGGATTGAAACCATTAACAATATCATGCCCACCATGTCTAGCTAACTTTCGAAGCTCGTGTTTTGGTAATACTAATAAACTGCAACGTTTACTACGCGTATAAAATCGTGAAGTAGGAGGGTACTTAATTTTCTCTGTTTTCTTTTTAACAGGAACATTATTACTCAAGAGTTTTTTCAAATAAATCTATATTGAACAAAATAATTAAATAATCAAGTTGATAAAGTAAATAACATTTATTAATGGCTGATCAAATCTTGGTTTAATTTAACCTTTTTACGCGTATCGTCTGTAGAATAAACACGCCCATCATCTATACAATCTACTAGAACACCTTCTCGTTTAGCACCACCTCTTTTTCTTGCGGGCTTCAAAACACTTAATCTAACAAAACAAGTTTATTAGTAAACAACTACAAATATTATGTTTCAATGTTCACATACCCAGTAGTAGGACTGCAGCTGATGACATCAACTTTCACATTTTGTTCATCTTCATTTTCTGTTTTTATATCTTTTTGCTTGGTGTTACTCTCTGTCTTTATGTCATTGTTTACTTGAACTATCTGTTCACTTTTAACTAAATTATCTTCTTTTTTAACTTCAGTTTTTATTTGAACTGGTTCAACTGGAGTATTATCAGTCTTTTCGGTCTTTATATTTAATACACCCGGGTCTTTAGGCATTGATGCTTTTAATTCTGTGAATTAAAATATATATAACAAATATATCACTAATTACTAATCATATACTCAATTCCCAATGAGAACAGTACAGGAGAGCAACAACTTTTGCTTGAAAATGGTTAGACACTATTCGCGCTATAATAGTATTAGCACATTAAGTTCTGTTGTGTGACGAAACCACACCCATGCACACAACTTGAGGGGCACAATACTGATCTCATTAAGAATAGAGTATAATATCTATAATGAATACTCACCGGTTAGTTCTGATTTCAAAATGTTCATTTTTCGTAGTAATGATAGAAGTTCATTTCGTACATCCACATGTCTGATACAAAGTGGACTATAACATGAGGCAACCATACTAGATTTGTTAGCTGCTCGGCAGCTACTATTATAGCATATCATGTGTTCAGACATAGTATTGAACGATAAATAATGCTGTTTGAGTTGAATTACACGTTTTTGTAAAGTATTCAACATATAAGATTTTTCTCTCATTTTGGTGATAGTTTCGGTAGACGCTTGAGGAGAAGCACTTGGAGGTGTACTATTTACAGCCTAGAAATAAGTTACATTAAAGTAAAAATAATACCCAGAGATAACTCATACAAGGAAATCTAAATGAAATACATATCTCAGTTGTTACTACTGAAAAGCAGAAAAAATCATGAAACTGGATTACTAGTAGCTTAAATTATACTCTCTTAAATGGATTAACTTCTATACAAATTGCCGATGATACTACTATCAATAAATTTGGGATATAAGAAACTATAACTTATTAAGGGTTTACATAATTATATGCTAATTTTAAACTATATTATGTAGTATTTTTTTGATGTATGAAAAAATATTGGAAGTAAGCTAGTTTTCACTCCTTCATTTCTTTAATTTTAATATTAATATTTAAATATTTACTTCTGGAGTTGGTTTTGGAGTGATGGCATTTTTTGTCATAATTGATCTTTCTTCAGCTAATTTTAATTGCATTCGTCTTGGCAATAACATGTCAGTTTTACATTTTTTAGCAACTTTAGGATACATTATACGACTAGAAGAACATAGTGTACTACTAATATTGATGTTTTCATCAAGTTTGTCAATGGGTGAAAGAATTTTCATATTTATAAAATCAATATCTGAAATAAGAGACATAATTATAAAACAAAGTCTTCAGTAATCTTTTCATTCAAAAGGATTTTTACCCGAAACATTATCTAAATGTATGACACTTTGGTCATCAGGTATTTCACTTGACACTTCTGAGTCAAATGTACATTCTTTTAATATCATCGAGTCATATAGTGTTTCGGTGATAGAAAATGTTCGCACTCCTTTATCATCTAAATAAAAATAAATTGTGTTATTCAGATTAAACTAAAACGGTCAGTTAGGGTTACATAAGCTTTCAAAACCTCAAAATCCTAGAACCTATATTTTTTGTTTATTTTTTAGGCAACAAGCTATTCCAATGTTGCTAATTATTGTAGTTATTTACCTTTGCCTTGAAAAATTCTTTTGGCAGGTCCAGCTGCTAAGCCCTGTTTTGAGGAATCAGCCAATTTATAGTCTCTGGTTTTTGATAGCCACTGCCATCCCCATTGACCATGAATTCTATATTCTTCTCCTTTTTGTTTGTGAACCTTACATACAAATTACTTAGCAAAACGCCCAAAATTAAGTTAATTACATTATTACTCACTTGATGTTTTAAACCTAGAGTGTACTTGACAAAATGTATGGTCAATCTATTACGCTCATCTTCTTCAGCATCTTTATCTTTTTTATCTTTTTTGTCTGTTTTTTTCTTTTCTTCCCGTTCCGCATGAGTGATACGATAAATTTTTACATGCCCTGAATCAATAACATTAAATTAATGAGTATAAAGCCAAGATTGAAAATATAAATAAACACGAATACAGAATAAATATGTTTACCGAGTTGTTCGTGCCAAACTGGTGCATAAACAACTGGTTTAATGCAAGACATTAAAACAACCATAACTCTAGCGAAATCTTTGGGAGTAGAACACGAGTTAACTTGATTTAACCAAGGTTTGCGCAACACTGACCAATTGATATGCATCAATGAGGATGGTAATAAATTGTCTAATGAAATAATAGTTTGTTTGACAGTACTTATCAGTGTTGACCGAGCGCCTAAAATACCATACAAATAAAGAAATAAGCACAGGAATAATCAAATATGTTTTATCAATCGAGTATCATACCAAATACTTGTCCACACCACTTGTATTCACCAGGTCCTGTAAGTGAAAACTTGTGAGACATATATCGCTTTTTGTCGCGTTCTTCATTCTTTTGAATCTTATTTAATGCAGTTGGATTTGAACTGTATTGATTTACATATGTCTTGAAGCTATTATCCATGCCAAGTTTGTACAAATAGGTACCAGCTGCTATATGTTGAGCTTTAAATCGAGTTACCCTAGCTCCTAAGTTGTCTAAGTATGAATGAACCGGAGAAGGTTTTTCAACCACAGGTGGTTTTTTGGTCTGTTCTGGTGTTTGACGTTGAGCTGGTTTTAGGCGTAATGATCTGTTACGAGTGCTCCCTAAAGAAAAAAACAATATTTTTAAATTGAATTATTTGAATCGACTTAAACAAAATTAATTTCAACTTACTTAAACTATGATTATGTTCACTATCATCAACATCTATCAAATTATCATCATTTTTCAAGTCACCACTCCCACCTTCATTTTCTAAACATGCATTTTATAAGAATAAAACAATATTTAATATATTTCATATTTTAGTATACAAATAGTAGTACATACCATTTTTGTCTACTGATACTTCATTTGAATGTTCTTGTTTACTGTCATTGTTTGACTCATTATCGCCCTTCACATTTTCATTTCCTTCTTCAATGTTACTATCATTTTTACTCATTTCTGTATCTTTTTTCTTTTGCATCTCTTCTCGCATGCCTATTATATAACCTATAATATACAGATATAAATTATTATCAGTCGGTCATATTATTTTTGTTTTTCATTGAAGTATAAAATATTTAGTAATAATGAAACTGAGAATACTGAAAACAATGGTTTATTTATTTATTTAAGTGGTTCTGTCAGTAAAATAATCGTATATCTTTTCTAAAATGTAATTGAGGCAAGTCTACAAATATGAATTTCAGACTTAGGTATGAATGACAAAACACTCATATTTTAAATGTTTTTACTTGTGTATATCAAAGGCAGATATTCATACTTAAAAAAAAATATCGATATTTCCTTACTTAGGACCAAATTGTTAAGTTACGTATTATTATTTATTGTTTATGGGTGTTAAAATTATCCCCATCATATAAGTATTCCTAAGGTATATTTTCATTATTCTGACCGAATGCAGTGAGTTATAACAAGAAAAAATCACTAACCCTCAGAACTCAGAATAATTGATTTCTACTGATATACTTTTGAATTTCTTATATATCATGAATGGCGGAAAAAAAGCTTTTAGCAAATTATCTGACTCACTTACTCTTTTGAAACATTTAAATATGTTTCAATAAATTGGGGTTATAAACATATTAAAGATGTTGAATATTTTTCTAAAACTGAGTTTATTAATTATTATTACAGTATAATTTGATTTTGGATTATAACTTTAACAGACATTGGTGCTCAGACAAATAAAGATAGAAACAATTGGAATATACCAAATTATTGAATTATTATGAATTCTCAATGTAAAAATAATATTACCTTATTATTTAAGTATGAACTTTCTACTTTTGGTTTCCATAATATAACTTTTAAGATAAAAACTTCAAAACGCATTGTTTCTATTGTTTAAGATAATTTGATTAATGTATCATATGAAAATATAATGGTTAATATTAGGTAAATTGTTGTATTATTTGCTCTGTGAATATATTATATTATCTTACCAATTAAATTAGCTAAAAGATTTGCAAGAGGATTTACATTTAGACCCAGTACTTGAATTCCAGCCCTTATAAAAAAAATATTTATGTACCCTTCTTAATTATATCCTAATCAATAAAACATTTAAATATTTAAGTATGCACATTATTTTTGGTACTAGTATAGTATGGTACCTAAAAAAAAACACTTTAAGCGTGCTTACCATATTATACCTACTGATTAATAAAAATGATTGAACTTAAATGTACTTAATGTATTGCTGATCATCATTGTCAAGGATTTTATAACATACAATTATTGTTAATTCGTTTTTAAGCCATCCCAGAGAACTTCAAATAAATATTCATGTTGTGTTTTAAAAGACCGTCACAATTTTTATTTTAGTTGGCGGTCCAACAAATCTGATGCTTAATACAAATTGGTAGAAGAACACAACATGGACTAAAATAATGTAGGTAATATCTAAAAGTAATTAATTAAGGGTCTTGACAAATATATACCAGTTATTGAGATGGTCATTATAGTATTAGTATAATAAAGCATAGCTGCTATGTTGTTTATCCTAATATTACAAGTAACAGGTATTTTCCCATGATAAAATCAAATAAAAATATAGAATATCTATAAAAGTAAGTACTTCATATTTTCTGATAGGTAGCATACTACATTTTTTTTTTACACATTATCATCCTTTTTTTAATTTTTTCAAAATTCAAGTACTGCTTAGATCTAAGCTTGTACATTTTTTAAAAATATTTCTTTGATGCAGTTAACTTTTATTATGAAGAAGATTCTAACTACTCACTGTTTTCTACATCCAAAAATGTTTTTCTATTTGATGGTCGATACTGTAAGGTTAGGTCCATAGTTATTTTCATTTGTCGATTAATTTCCTCTTTGACTTTTTCTATTTCGTTGAAAAGAGCAGATTCCATTTCACGATCCAAAGAGTCTAATAATAAGCCTAGCTGCTCTTCTGTTGTATAATACCAACATTCACCAGTCTCTTCATTTTCACTATATTACAAGACAAATAATGTTAGTAGACATAATATCAATAATGTTAGTACACTTACATGAAAATTCGTCTAACGAGAAACCAATATTTACGACCATGCCGATCATATGCTAAGTGGTCCTGGCGGGATGATAAACCAGATTTCTCATCGTCAGGGATACAATCAGATACTCCAATGACTTTATGCTCTTTGCACAAATTACACTGCCAATCTTCTGTAGGAACATCATGTAAAGGAGGCTCAGCACATTCTAAATGAAACACAGCTGGACATGTCTCACAACATAAGAGGTCTCCCACTTTATGGCACACTCGACAATGATCATCATATTGAAAACTGTGGCCTATACAATTATTTGTATGATTAATTTTTAAAGTTTTTGATAATCCATTTATATATTAATAAGTACCTTCATGAATAAAATCTTCTCGAATAAGAGTAGAGGTTAAAAATTGATCAGTTAAAAACTGCAGTACAGATAATCTATTTTTGATATTTGTAAATGGATATTCATCGCCATTATTAAATACTTTTAGAACTAGTGGATCAAATGATTTATCAGACTCGATATATTCTCGTAATACTTCAGGCCACGTAATAGTATCCATAAAATATAATACACTATTGATACTATCTTTTTGATCAACAGCACCATAATGAGTCTGCTGTAAATCTTCTTCCCGCAATATTGCTTTCAGCAACATTATATGAACCTCTGCCAACAGGTAGCTTTGCTCTTCATAAACAAGAGCTGCGCAAAAATCTTCAAATCGAAACGGTGACAATCGCACCTATAACAAAAAATGTTTAAAAACAACTTGGAATGGAAAAAAAACTACCTTGTATCTAAATGCAATATACCTGGCTTTTAAACCGTCTCAACACTTCATAGACACTCAATGCTTGCATGATGTGTTCAGTAGGCACTAGGAGATCTTCTGAGGATTTGGGTAACTCCAATTTGGGTATTTCTTCACCCCTGAGCCATAGCGGCTCAGGACTGGGATTCCTGATGTAGGAGACATTACTTTTACGTGCACGACTGGCAACAGAAAAGCCGGAGACAGAGAAATCACTGTCACTAACATCATCAACAGCGTCTTCAACATTAGTGTCAGACTGTTCACTCTCGGACGGCTCTTCGCTCTTTTCAGACTCATCAAAGTCAGAACCGTAATGGTAATCTTGACTTTTGTCGACAGTGGCCTTTTTAGTTTTCTTCTTCTTGCTGGTCGACGGACGCGGTGCCCTAGGTTTTGGCACAGCTGGCGTCTTAGGTGTCTTGGCCTTCTGGTTGGAACGCCGTGTGTTACGCGATGGAGTTTCGACAACCACTGCGGTGCGAGCTCCAACCGACGCCGGAGCGCTGCGTCTCGAAGCTACAGACCGGCCAGGTGTAGGAGATTGGACAACATCCACAGTCTCGAGGTTCTGAAGATACTTTGGTTTTTTCAGCAAGTGCATCTGAAACTTGGGCTTGTCTGAGCCCGGGGTTTTCGGAGGACGGCCCCTGCGCTTAGGTCTGCCGGACATGGTCTGGGTCGTTATCACCACAACAACAACAACCACTACTGGCGACCGTTATTCGGCGGCGGATGTAAACCGACGATAACCGAACCGTCGAATAAAAAAAATAATATGGTCAGGGCAGTTCGCCGCGACACACGGCACCCCGAGGACGAACCGCACAGCGAAGATCACCGCGATTGTCTTGCAGCAGGATTATACCGATTACCAAGTACCAACAGGCAACAACGATGGAAATGATAGGTGGACGGTGTTGTGATATTGTTGTGCCCGCGATCCGTGGACACAAAAATCGCGCGCACACGCACAGCTGTGTCGTAGTCGCGGGTAGGCCTGCAGTGCGTGTGCGACGTCGGTGAGCGCGCGAAAAAAAAAACGGACGTTAACGGGCCAACGGCGGGTGCCGAGACGCGGTCAGGTGACCTTCGTGGGGCTCCGAACTCGACGCACTCGTTCGCATCGCAAATTACCGTGTTACGTAGTGCCGTAACGAAAACACTATTATCACACACTGCAGTCGTGTGGTCGGCCGCGGCGGTTCGCTTCGCTTGCAAGTCGCTGTCGTGGTCAGGCAGTCGCCTGGCGGGCACGCGCTGTCAAGCAACCGTTCGTAAACAAAACAAAACGACACGACGGGAAGAAAAAACGAAACAAAAATAAAAGAAAAAACGGGCACGGAATACTAAATAACAATAATAGTAATAGTCATAGCAATAATAACGTCGTTGTACTGTTGTATGTTCTTCGGTCGTGTTGTCTCACTCACTCCCGTCGCCTGGAGACCGTGTTGCTGTGAGAGACAGACATGGCGGTGCGGGTGAAATACGACGCGTCCCGCGACCTCCCCCATTCAGCACGTTTTGCCATGAACTCTCGCTGCCGCGGCAGCTGCAATCTTCTCCCGCTCCCATTGGCTAGCGGCCACCCCGCGCTTTCCATCGCGATTGTTGGCGGTCATCGCAAGCATACCATCCCAGTTATCCGGCCACTTGATGTGGCCACCGATTTATTGAGGTGGCCGGTTTAGCGGTCCTATCGTTTCCACAAATATCAGTCTCTGAAGGCCACCGCAGCAAAGATCCGTTTAAACAGTTGGCCACTTTTGGTTGGTCACACTGTCAGCCCTTATCACGAGGCCGAACTGCTCGAGGGGCGCAGCGAGCAATTCATCGCAGTGATAACGAGCTAAAGACTGCAACTGCTGCATCAGCTGTTATCTTGCGACTCGTAATTCGATTAACGACAGAATTCGGAAATACAGAATTCCGAATTTGGGATTATCACGAAAAACCAGACTCGATTCTATACTGATTCTGCACCACAACTTCTATTTTTGATCGTCACCTGTTTTTTCTGTCCGTCTGCCGATTTCCACAATCATGTACAAGCTGAAACCGGTGGTCCCAGTGCCTTTGTTGATTGAGAGCACATGCCGCATGTACAAGCTCAAAGACTTACAACAGATGTCGTTCTCCAGAGTGCCGATGAGCGACAAGTGTGACGAGGTTAGTGCCGCTGCTGTTTTCCACTTATCTGCTAAGGTTTGACAATCCGGTAGTCTCAAGTTTTCTGATAATTGGATGAAAATGCTCATCTTTTCTGTTCGCGGGGTCGCCGCCTGGTTCATAAATAAAATAAATCGTAAACTCACCATTTTGTCGATGGTTCCACGGTTTTTGAATGAATAGGTTTGCGAGAATTGCTATACGCTTCATAACGGTGTTGCACAAATTACGTCCTTAGGGTCACAAATCAAATATTAAACTTTGTCAGTCGTTGAAATACTAGATTAATAGTATATGGTGTCATGGTGATCAATGATCATCATATAGATTGATTGTTCTAAGGTACTGACAAAATTATTCCTTATCATACTTAGAAGATACCAACAACGTTACTTGATCCACAGAAAAAAAAATTATGTGCTTGATTGCCTAAACGCACGTGTCTGATAATGGGTCGGCGTTATTCGTCATTTGAACGGTATTTACTATTTACAACTCAAGTCATTTTTAGTGTTTACGTTTTTCAACAGTCAAGTCACTATAACTGCCACTGTATTATTCCCGTTTTATTTCGCCCATATGCATGAGCAATCGTCCGACAACGAGTTTTCCGATTATTTCCAGACTGAGCAAATATTATAAAATTATAATTTTTTTAAGGCCTTCAGAATCAAATGAAAAAAAGTCTTAAATGATACTGTTATGAAAAACCAATTCTTATCAATAATGTTGCCAAGAGTACATACCTAGTTATAGATTTATTTAAATTTCTATTTTGTTCTTTAAATTTTGTCAATTTTTACAATTTTTTTTTTTTGATTTAGTTGCAGGACGTAGATGATGATGCTCAATTATCCGATCAAGAAATCCGAGTACTTTTGGAAAAACAAAATGAAGTTCTCAAAATTTTAGAACAGCTTGAAATCAGATTAAGTAAATTAGATGTTAACTTTCCTGATGCTAAAGACAGGGTGTCCATCCTAGAAAAACAACAATCAACCCAGTGTAATGTTAATACAAAACACGAAAACAGTTCTAAGTCTGTTGTAAATAATGACATTTCAAATCTGATAAAAGTAAAATTTGAATTGTTATTAATATAGTTACTACCAACTAATAAAAATAACTGTACATTTTTTAGAATGATACAGTAGTATTTGCTGATCCAGAAGATCCACCTTATTCTATATTAGCTTTACCAATCTTGTGGCCAGACGTTGCATGGGATATTTCTTATCATGTGCATTCATCTGTGTTGAAAGATTTGAAGGCGTTAGAAACCATTAAAGCATTCAAGAATGTGACTTGTATAGACACCAAGAGCCTTATTAAAGTCTTTGTTATATGGCAACACAGTTAGTTAATAGTTAAATTACTTAAATGTTCATAAATATTCTAATCATTTTTTTTCTCTAGTTAAACCTAGCCCTAAAGTGGTCAGGTCTCCAACAGATTCATCAGTCGGTGAAGTGTCATTGTTACGGTCATTTAATCAATATCTGGCCACTCAACCATTGACTGCTGCTGATCAAATAAAATCTGACAAGGTTTTGGATTTAATAAACGAAATTGGTTGTTCGGCAAATGATCGAACTACAGAACTACACAACCTGATCACAGATTCGAATACAAAATTGGACATAACAAATATTGCTATTTGGTCTCTGTTGTATAAAAAAAGTGAACATCCAACAAAGATAGAAAAATGGTTATCGCACTTCACAAAAATTATAAATGTCTGAGAAATTGTTTTTAAAAAATAAAATATTTATGTACTTAAACCATTGTGTTAATGTAGTTAAACCTTATTTAAATCAGAAAGTATCAATACTAATAATGGTTGAGCTTCAATATAATATGATAATACCCAATCATTATTAGTAATACTCGGATTTCATGCATTTGCTTTTTTTTCTGATATTCTTTTCAATATACAAATGTGTTTCAAGTACAGACTATGCTAAAAACAAAATTTTTTTGGGTCATTGTTTATTTTCGAGGTTTTTGACGTTAAAGGTAATTTTTAACTATTCCTAGAGGTATTATAAAAAATATTTATAATATATAAATACGAGTAATGTAACTATATTATAGTTTCTAAATAAAATGATTCACAAATTTGTCTTAATATTACATCCCAATTAACTGATGACCAATTAAATAAAAAGATGAACATCTATATTTCTTATCGGACAATAACATTGTTTTAGCGGTGCACATTTTTAAAAAGGCCATTTTTCATTATTTTTTGGAGTTATTTGTCCATAAATGCATTTTTCATATTTCTAAGGCATTTAAAATCTAAGCCCTAGTTATTAGGAATTTAGTACCCACGTCTCACAATAAATACTAATGAATACTATCTATGATCAAGATATTGTGATATACTTTTCAAAATTCCTTTCATAATTGTCTTTATATGCCTACTCAGTACTCATACACTATTTACCAAAATTTTAACTGATAATGAAGGGTTTGAATCAATGATAATACTCATAGCCCTACAATATTTAATTTGAAGTTTTTCAGAAATTAAATTATAGGTCCATTATCTTCTAAAAGTACTTCTTGCCAGAAGTTGAAAATGATAACAATTTATAATCTTGTAAGATATAATAAATAATAAGAGAACTTAAATTAAAAATGCATAAACATTTGTAGATGTGCTGACCTACCTATAATTTTATATTCCGTGGTATTGATTAAAATTAACTAGATTAAATACTAATATATGTATTAAAATTTCTTAGAAGGCTCAGTGTAGAAATCTGCTAAATATAACATCAAATAAACAAATCTTTCAGTAAATTAATACAGTTTTTTGTTTTAAAATGAACATTTATTTAATTGTATTGATATAAATACACACAATAACCTATGACAATGTAAATTTACAGTGATAAAAATAAAATAAAAATAGTACACAAAATTATAAATGACATTATTGTACAAAACTTAATACTCAAGTAAAATAAAAATACATGTACATGAACATTTACAAACAATATTTAGAAAAATAGATATTGATAACTAAATTATTACAGCTAACTTGTTGATTTAATTAAAAAGGTATTGAACACAATATATATGATATTAAATTAACAGTTGTCCATCTATGTTCTAAACGTACATAGTCTGCTAGTCGTATAATTTTCTATAAGTTAATACTAAATTCATATATGAGACACAACTAATGTTAAAAATAATTAATACTAAATTGGTCATTTAAAATAAAAATTTAAAAATAGGACCATAGTTGATTTGTCTAAATAGTAAGCAGTGAACATTCTTGAAAAAATAATTGCAATAAAAAATACATTAATATTTTGATAAGATGAGTAAGTTTTTATCTTAGTGATATAACTTAACACAAAATATCTTTTTTTTACAACAATAACAGTGAATTCAAACTAAAAAAAAACAAAATATACTAAGTAGTAAGAGCACTTTTAGTTGTACCAGTTTTGGGAAAAACAAATTGTTCACAATTAGTAAGTTACATGGTCAAAACTCGACAGATACCAAAATTAATCTACCAAAAGAGTAGATTTAAATCAAAATCACAAATCGGAAAACTGTTTAGTTTCGAGCACACAGACTTAAGATCATTATCTTAATAAATATAGCAGGAATAGTAAATACCAACATTTTACCGATACAATTTCAGTAAGTATAAAATTTAAATAGTTGAAATATTTTCTTAAAAATATTTTTGACATAATGAATTTAAAAAAATTGTATTGAACACGTTTACAGTATACAGTGAAGATCACTTCTTGAGTTATGAGCTATTATTGTACAGTCAATAAAATCAAATATAAAATCTAATAGCATTTGTTATGCCTCATTGTTGTGACGGATGTGTTTACTTTTAAACCTTCATAGGAAATCAAGAATTTAAGAGCTTTTTTTCTGTGTATTATATAAAATATATAAAATACATTATATTGCAGTGGTTCTCAAACTGTGGTACTAGTACCCTTTGGGGGTACTCAACGTTTTTAGTGGTTACGATTCTGGCCAACAAATCTTTAAATTTAAATAGAGAAATTTTTTTTTATATATTTTGGTAGTTTACCAAAAACAAGTTAGAAAGGGTACCTAAAAAATTGTATTGGTAAAAAGGGGTACAGTGACTATGCAAGTTTGAGAACCCCTGTTATAGTGTATTGTATGATTTGCCATAAAATATGTAAAACAAGGAACGAGATTTATTGGACATCGGTTTAAATATGATAATCCTTTTTTTCAACTTGATTATTATTTATAATTGATCATAAAATATCACCTAGTACATAACATATTATAATGTATGTAGTAGTATTTTCTGAAATAACGATTAATAGAATAAATACAGAGAAGCCATATAATATAATTCAATTGGAAATTGATGTTTATGGCGTTCTGATTTTAATTTTACTCAAAATAATATATCATTGTTTATAAAAGGTGATATTACATCTTAAGGACACTAGTTATCTATATCTTCCTCAATGAAGTTATAATTTTAACGTAATAAGTAACAATTATTATTATCAATAATAGTAATAATGATGGAAAACGATTGCAAAGTACTAGGTTCATAAACCAATTGTAGAACACAGCCATTAGCTACATTAGTGTAATTCTAAACTACATTTTATACTGAAATATAAAATCTAATACACAATAAACACAAAAATAATAGTAAAAGTGCAATGTGATAAGATATACCTCATAAAAAAGAAAGTATAAAATATTTGGTCTTTTTTTAGTTTTAAATTGATTTAAATGTAATTAAAATTTGAATAATTTAAATTTACTTGAGAAAAAACACAAAACATTTCAAATGTAAAGCTAGTTTACTCTGAATTGACAAAGGTCTATTGAAAAATACAAATACATTAATAAGATGTTCTTTGAATTTTTTTGAATAAAACAATGTCAAACCAGTGTAACACTGACCTTAGGGTACTAAATTAAAGTTTTAAACGAATGAAATTGTATTTTTTTTTTTAGTAAATGTATACAAAGAAATACGAATAAAATAATTCTTTTACAATTGACTTAAACCTTTTTTTTTCTCTTAATTACTAATAATACTTGATTAAAGTATTATTTACAAAAAAAAATGTATTGTTTGGTCCCCCAGTTTTTGAATAGTACTATAATTTAAATTAATTAATGCTCCAATAATTGTTTGGGACATTATATTAGTTACAATAAAATACACAACTTAAAAAGACACATAGTAAAAGCATTAGATATTCAATTATTGTTAATATTTACACTCAAGTTTACATTAACAACATTTTTATCAACTTTTTAGAAATAATACAACTATTCAATTAAATTTGTTGAACCACATTTACTTTAAAAATTAGGATGTTTAAAATAATCTTGATCAGCTGTCAAATCACATTAGACACAATTGAATGTGTTTTTTTTTTGTTTTAAGATAATTCAGTCAAGATACTTATAAAAATAAAGAAATTAAAACCCTAAAATGTTCATTTAAAACATACAACATTACAACATAGCTTATCAATATGTTATGGCATTGAAAACTAGAAATACATTGTAAAATTGTAATGTTTTAATATTATTTTATAAAATAGTATAGCATTTTTACTTATAGTGTAGACAAGATTAATATAAAATCAATAACTATTTAAATAAAATATGCAGAAAATCATTGTAATTTAAATAAAAAATAATACTGAAATGTAATTTATAAGTTCCAAGCAAGCAATCAGTCTTTTAATCTTGATATAAGTAAATGTGGTTAAAATTTATTGATGAATTTTTAGTTTAAGTAAAAACCTTTTCTAGAGAAAAATTGAATTGAGATCAAATTGTTATAGAGCTAAATTAAACATAAAATTTATCAGTCTGGAAAAGACACTTAAATATTTTTCAATTTTAGAATAAGGTTGACCAGTTTATAATATAAGTCATAGTAAAGTACACACATTTATAAAATAATACCAAAGTAATTTCAAATTAAACAAAATCACGGACGGATTGGTAAAGATGGCACTCACTAGAAGAAATTAAACAAACGATGAGAATCCTGGTAGTGGAGCTCGAGATCTGGCCATGTTATTCATTATAATTTGGCCACCATTAAGGCTCATAACAGCACTTCCTTCAGGTTCTGAATCTGTATAACTAGAATAATTTCTAACAGGTTTTTGCCGTTTCCAAGACTGTCTTAAAGAATCATTGACATTGGCGTAGTGATTAACAAACGAGTGCGGGTCTGATCGCACGCTTTCATTCTCACTTTCCGATCCCTAGAAGTTAAATAGACAGCAATCATTAATAACACTAACCTTTAACACACACACATATATATATATGTATATAATTAAATATCATACTTGAGAGTCTGTTGAACTGATTTCTGAGGGTTTTTCAGTAACTGAACTATCATCTGGATTTTCATCATAACCTTTAACACTATCATCGTCACTATGGTAAGGAACACTAGCTGGAGATGGTCTTGGTGGAGATTTTCCTAGAGTTCCTATTGGTGGTTTCCGCCTGTGCAGTGAATGGTGTAAAGTGTTATGAATGGACATCCGTCCAAGAGAATTGTTGTTCGACATTCTGGTTCTATGAAGTTCCATAGCCAATTGCTGTCGATCATCAATGTCCATAACCATAGATTCTTCCAAAGTTTTCTGTGCTTCTTCTAAAAATAGTATAAAAATTTAAAGCAAAATTCAAGGTTTATAATAGAAGAAATTAACTTACGTTTATATTTGTAACTTTTGCTTTTAACACATAGTATAGCAATAACCATAATAAGTACAACTAGTGATGCAGCGGCTAATGCAACCATAAACCATGTCTGTCTATAGAACGGCTTCATTTGTAAGTAACCATACTCCAAGTACAATTTTGATGGAGTTAAAACCTAGAATTTATAATGATTATAGTACATACAAATCATAGACAATAACTAATAATATACATTGTATACATACCACATCATCTGAATAAGCGGGATAACTAATACCAAACTCATTGTGAGCTACGATTCTAAACAAATATGATGTAGATGGCAGCAAACTCTGATAGGACACAGAGAATTCATCTAACGGTCCACTGTTACTTTTTGTGACTGTCGTCCAACGTGTGTCATCTGAAAACAGTACAAACCAACAAATAAGCAATAAATCCATTTAACATAATATTAAGTATAGTGCATAAGACACACGTGCCATTCTAAATATTTTAAAACACTTTTGACATGTTCATAATTCACGCAATAATTAAGAGATTGTGTTAAAAACATAAGCATTTATCATATACTTTTCTACGAGTAATAGTGTTCACTGTTCATTTATAACTAATATGACCATAATATTTATGCCTTTCGAGTAGGTATTTGATACACAGGTTACTCGTATATTATAAAAGGGAAAACACATGGATTTTATTATTTTTTTTTTTTTGTGCATATGACAACATAACCTTATCTAACCGCAAAACATAATAACACAAATTACTTATAATAAGTGAAGTAATAAGTGTTTATTTACTAAAAACTAGAAAATTTAAATAAAAAATATATTCATTACATATTATAATATTATGTTATGAACTCAGAATTAACATCAAAGAAAAAAAATCGCCTTGGATTGTAAGAACATAATTAATATTCTGCAGTTGATATATCTCTTTATATAGTTTGATATATATTCACATAACTAGGTATAACATGTATTATTGATTAGTCTTTCCGCAGGGAATATTGTTAATAATTATGTATAATAAGCAGTTAGCATGAGGTCTTAGTTTATAAAAATTAATGATTATGCAACTCATTGTTTTATTGTGATTAGTGTATCAATTAATCAATTAATATTCAGATCAATATTCGTTTAGGTTTTAAATATTGTCAAATAAAATTTAAACATATAATGTGTCGTAATGTTTTTTGACTTCGTTGCAAACCAAAATCATGTTATCCAAAAATGTATTCACATTGAAATTGCTCCCCAAATTAAACACAAAAGCAACACACACAGTACATTTTGTAACATTCACTTCAAAAACTTTTTAAACAAACTTACAATGTTCCCAGTCTTGAGAAGCTGAATAGCAAGTAAAATTTCAAAAAAAAAAAAAACAGTTTCAGAATATTGCTTTACTCAGGAATTTTTTTTAACAAATTAGCAAAATAATTTAGGCCATTGTGTGTTAGTGTTTCTAAATATTACCTTTGCGCCTACTCTGAATATAGTATCCAAGGATTGGTCCTTTTCCAGATGCCCCATTTGTCCATTTAAGTGCAACACTAGAAACAGTTTTTACTAGTGACAGATCGGACGGACTCTTTGGTGACCCTGGTTGTGGTCCAGTGGTCACATTTCCTTTAATTGCAACTCCCAAATCTATAGTTTGAGCCCTGACTGAGAAAGTATAAGTCACTTCTTCTTCTAGAGGCTGAACAAGAAGCCACGTTTGGTTTACTCTTTGTTTTACTTGTTTACTAAAACCTGTGATGTTTACATTAATAAACTGTCCATTCACCACTAATACGAACAATAGTGAAGTATGTTACTTACGTTCGTTTTGTTCAGCTGTTTCATAAGTAATTATATAACCTAGAAGTTGGCCATTTTTTCGTTTTGGAGATGTCCATGAAACTTTAAGACTATTCATTGTTATTTCAGAAAATTGAAGATCAGTTGGTGGACCAGGTACTCCCTTATTTGACAAAAAAATAATGATATAGAGTAGGGACATAAAAACATTATTTGTTATTGTACCTGATGAGTTCTAACAATAATAGGTGCAGATCTTGGCCCGTCACCAGCTGGATTAAACGCAAGTATTTGGATTTTATACTCAGTGTATTTGTCCAAAAAAACTAAGCTATGGCTAATATATGTGGCAGGAACAACTTCTGTTTCTTCTTCCACACGATGTTCATTTGGTGAATCAGTCACAATGTAAAATATCTATTAGAAAAAATAAACAGTGAAAATTATTTCACAAATTTTTATTTTTTATCAAAGAACTTACTTTGTATCCCAATAAATCTCCATTTTGTTGATTTTGTTGTGGATGTTCCCAAGACAACCGAACTTCTGTTGACGATATGGCAAAAGCTGATACACTACGGGGTTCGCCTGTAGGGACAGCTTCCCCAACATATACAGGAATAGGCATAGAAGGTGGACCATTTCCTTGAGAATTGAACGGCACTACTATGATATCATAATTTCGGTCACGAACTAAATCTCCAATGACGAGAGTTTTTTCTGCTGTGCCCATAATCATTTGACTAGGTATTGTTTGCAATGCCATAGGAATGTCGGAAACAGGTTGGTACAAAACTTTGTAGCCTCCAGTTTGGGTATCACCATTCCAATACTGAGGAGATATAGGTTCCCAGGTAACCCGTACACTTGTTGTTGTAATGGGTACAACTTGCACCTTACCAACAACACGACTTGGTGCTAAAATAATTAAATTAAACACAAAATGAATTAGGTGCAAAAATTGCCTTGATATTTTTAATTTATTAATGATGACAACTCACAGGTAGGTAACGTCCTGACTTGAGGGGATTCATGACTATATGTACTTGGACCAATGTCATTAGTTGCTTGAATACGAAACCGATATAAAGTGAAAGGTAAGAGGTCTTGGATTGTGTAAGAAGTAATGGATGGATCTATTTGTTCAGGTATAGTGGTCCAGGGACCAATTTCTTCAGACTTCTGTACCGTATAATATCTTAATGGAGCATAGCCATCTCGCCCTGGGGTCCAACTGAATGTGATTTGTGTGGCTTGAATCTGACTACGACTTATTTGAGGTGATGAAGGAGCTTGTGGAATTTCACGGTTGTTTGATGAAAAAACAAGCGCCGACTGACTTTTACCCCAGCCTAAACGTGTTTGGGCTGTTACCCAAAACATGTAGTACTGATCAGGTATAAGATCAATAGCTCTGTAAAAATAAGACCATAAACATAAAATATCCATACATAATAACATTATAGTGCATAAAGTTAATATTTTAAATTGTTATCTTAATTAATACATAATATATTACCTGAATGTCCTGTCTGAAGCAGGAAATTCTTTAGAAAAATTATAGCCCTCAGAACTATGTAACTGGTAATTTATGCGATAAGCAAGAATTTCACCATTAGGATCAGCTGGGACATCCCAAATAACTCTAGCAGTGGTTGAAGTAACATCAGGAAAAGATACATTAGATGGGGTACCGGGTACTGTTAATTAAAAAATGAAATGCTAATAAGATTGTATTTTTACAAATTATAAATATACATTAGTTTCTTTGGTGAGACAATACTTACCATCTTCAAAAGTTTGAACTCTAGTAATTGGAGTAGATAACACACCATCACCGAGACGACTGTAAGCTAGAACTTGTATGCTATACTGAACAAATTTCTTTAACTCTGTCAATGTAGTGGTGAAAGTTGAATTTTTAGGGATATCTTTAATTTGTACAGGATACACAGCACGGCCACCTGGCTTGTAGTAAACCTGTTTAATATTAACATTTTTTTTTTAAATTGCTCCATAAATATAATAGTTAATTAAAAATATTTTAATGTACTTTAAATCCTTCAATGATTCCATTTCGATGATCAGAAGGAACATCACCCCAACTAACCACAATGGTTGTGGAAGATGTTGCATTTGCAATAACATTTATGGGTCCCATCGATGGCACTATAAATTACAAAATAATTAGGTAATTCATTTACATGTATAAATTTACCTCTTTTCTTTTTTTTATTATTTTTATTACCTGATTCTCTAGTACGTTCAAAAGCTGATGGACTATGACCAGAAGATCCAACATCATTAAAGGCATTCATGGTTACATCATACTGAGTAAATTTTTGTAAAGAATCCAAAACAAATGAATTTGAGGTAATGTCTTCAATAGTGACTGTATATACTATACTAGTATTAAATAATCTATAAGTTATATTATAACCTTTTCCATTTCCAAACCATTCACTTTGTTGCAAAGGCTAAATGATAAAAAAAATACCGTTAAAAATTATTAGTAAAATTAAAAATCAAAAGATTCTTTCTAATACTTACAATCCAACGGACACGAAGTTCAGTAGAAGACATTGCGCGGACAGTGACATTATAAGGAGGATGAGCAGGTGGTGCTTGAATAGTTTGAAAATCCTTGGTTGGGTCTGAAGGCTCTGATGCACCAACTACATTCCATGCAGTGATTCTTAAACGGTATAATGTGTAAGGAACTAATTGAAGAACTTTCAGTGTAGTTGCTTCTGGACTACTTTCTTCATGCACAGTAAACCAAGTAGTATTCCTTGCAGTTTGTGCCTATAATTAACAAAATATACAATATTTCCGAATAAAAATAATTTCATGGTTAAGATAAAATGTAACTATTAATTAACATACTTCTACAACCCATTTAGTGATAGAAGAATTTCCATCAAACCCTGGTGTAAATTGGAGCACAACTGAAAATGGCTCAATATTTGTTATGGCCAACTTGGTTGGTGGATTAGGCAATACCGGTTCAATACCAGACTGTATTGTGGCTATCCTACTAGGACCGGGACCAACTTTTGTCCAAGCAAATACTTCAAATTTATAATGGGTAGTAGCTTGTAATTGATCAATTACAATACTGGTGGTGTCTGAGGTGACATTTACTAAGTGAGTGGTTTCTGGTCGATCACGTATGGAATAAGACACAGTGTAGCCAATTAAATGACCATTTGTATGTAATGGTGAAGACCAAACAACATTTACAGAACGATCTGATACATCTTCAAAGTGGAGACTACCAACTAAATCGGAAACTAAAAAAAAAAATGTATTAATTATTTTTTTTTTGCTGATTAATTAAAGATATAAAAACTGTAAAATAAAATAATAAATAAGAACTTGAATCCAATATTTCTGTTAAAGATAAAGTTGGTTTCACTAATTTAACTAAATAAACTATTTAAATTTGTTGTATATTTTTTTAATTAAAAGATGTTTGAATACAGTTTGCTTAAATTATTATTTAATAATTATTAATTACCATCTTCGTGTGTCACAACTAAAGATGGACTACTGATTGGACCATCACCAGGATCAGTGAAACATAATACTGTTACATTATAGGCAGTAAATTTCCTAAGGTTCACAAACGTTGTGGTCTGCTGAGCAAGTGGATCAAATAAACTAGGAGCAACTGTCATTTCATGTTCTACTCGTTCTCCTATAAAACATTGAAATAGTAATATGATATACATTTTTTATCAACAGTAGAAAAATATTATGTAAAAGGAAAAAAATTGTAATTAAATTATTAAATCGATAATGATTTTAAGCTATAACTTACCAATCCATGCTTGAAGTTTGTAGCCTTGATTAATTCCATTTATTTTTTGTGGATCTGGAGGTTTCCACCAAACTTGAACTGAAGTACTATTTATTGGTCTAGCAATTACATCAATTGGTGCTGCTTCTGGAACTGTGACATAAATTATGATTATTTTATTGAACTAAAATAAAAAATGATTGCCAGGTTAAAAAAAATCATAAGACAGTTTACATTAAATGTTAAAGAATTGAAATGGATCATTATAATTTATAATACTGAGATAGTCTACAAAATGAAAAAAAAAATGAATTATAATGAAATAAAAACTAACCTCCTTCTTTAGTCTTTATTCTTATACTATCACTATAAACTCCAACTCCTTTATTGTTGTAGGCAGCTACTTGAAGTACATAGTCTTTCCATGTAATTAGATCTTGAATTAAATAATAATGCTGAGCCTGACAAAAGGAGTAAAAGAAATGGAAAATATTAGTGAGCAATTTTATAATATTTAACACCTAATTATGAGATAGGTATCTGCATGATTTATTTTATATTTTTAAATAATAAAATGGAAAACTTACCCCGCTAGTAATATTATGATCAGTCCACGGACTATTAAAATAACCATGTAACCTATATCTTATAATATATCCAAGAATTTGTCCGTTGTGATGTTCTTCTAAGGGAGGTTGCCATTGAGTGATGATTTCAGAATTTGACCTAGCTGATCCAACAAACCCTAAAGGTGGTCCAGATGGAGCTAAAAGACAGACAATATTAAGACAAAATAGTTCTAATACACTAATTAATTGATCGAACCTTGTTGTGGCAATGTAACAAAATTGCTCGGTTGTGAAGGTGTTCCTTCACCTATTGCATTCATAGCACTGATTCTGAATTGATAAGTATTAGCAGCTTTTAAATTTTCTAGAACCACATAACGAGCATTTGCAGATATATTGGTAAGCTCAGTAACCCAATCAACAAGTGGATCCAATAACGATTGGGTTTCTGGAATTTTTAATTTTGTTTTAAATGATTAAATTACAGTAAAACGAACAGTAAATATGTAGCTATTTTGTTTGATTATCAATGCCTACCAATTTGTCGTTTTTGTACAATATATTTTAATATAGGACTATTGCCATCAAAACCCACAGTCCAAGAAACATTTACAGATCTGGGTCCAACACGTTCAGCTTGAGCAACATTTGGAGGATAAGGCAATTCAAGAATACTTAAATGTGCATGTCTTCTCTCGTTGCCCCCGGGGGATGAAACTGAACAAGTGTAGACACCTGCATCACTTGCACGCACGACTCCTATTTCTAACGTACCATCGGCTGAAACTTTTATTCTTGAATTTCCAGCTCCAAGACTCCTGATAAATTATACAGAATAACCAAAATAAAAAAGGTTCTACACATTAAGAATTACACACACACTTGTTATTATGAAACCAATCAATTTGATAAAGCACAGAGGGATCACTAGACACTTTACATTTCATTATAGAATTTTGTCCTAATAAAACTCTAGTATCCATAGGTGGTTCAACAATGGTAGTTTTACCTAAAAAAAAAAGATGACAATAATATTAATGGATATAATAGTTGAAGTAAATATGTATAAAACCAATACAATTTTGATTTTGATTAAATTAAAATTCTTATATTTGTTTCTTTAGTCTCTAATTTTAAATGATTGTTTTAACTCCTGATTTGTTGACAAAAGAACTTAATACCTAAAACTTTAATATAAGCATGCATTTCCACAGTGCCAGCTTCATTTGACCTTGTGCAAGAATATTTTCCAGTGTCTTGAACTTTTGTAGACGATATAAATAAATCTCCTGTATCTAGTATGCGAATTCTCTCATTCAACGATACAAATAAATCTAGAATAAAAGTAAATTAATTATATTTTAATTAGGTTAAAATGTTCTCAAATCATATAACCATACCACCAAAGGTCCAAGTTGTATTTGGTTTAGGTGCGCCGATAACTCTACAAGACAATATCACTTCATTTCCTTCTAGAACTGTAGAATTTTGTGGTTCATTCTCTATAATTGGACCAGTAGCTATAAAATTAAGCAAATATTAAAAAATATTGTTAAGTATAAAGTTTATAATGAAAATTAAGTAAATTAATTGTTAAACATTTTTTTATAATTTGTGATTTGGAAAATAAAATAAAATTTTTTTTCTAAATTATTCTAATGTGATAACTACATAATATCTGTTTATTAAAATACATAATATACTTTAGATACTAATAACTAGGGTTTTGGTTTTTTAGCATAAGTATTATTTCGTTTCAAAATCCTGACTATGTTATGACAACCAAAGTAAAAAAAAAAATTCTAGAGGACAAGGTTGTTTGTTGATGCAGTGGCGCAACCAAGAGGGAGGCTGAGAAGGCTGCAACCCTCTCCTCAAAATTCCAAGAAATTTAACAATGGTTTCAGTAAACATATTATTATGTAAGACGTAACCATGTATTCAAATTGTAATTTGTAGGAAGGCTGCTGCAAGTCTAAAACATACAAGTATACAACTATGACTTTACAATACTAAATTTAAGAGGGATCCTATAGCTAGGCCTCCCCTATATAGCAAATCATCAACTCCCCTCCCCCTCAAAGCAAAATCTTGGCTATGCCACTTTTACAATGTGCAAATATAACTATAGAATACAGCTTCAATAAAAAAAAATACGGCAATGGAATGGTTTGTATACCTAAACACTTCGCCATTCCCAAAATTTACATTTCAAATGTACATATTTTGTTTAACTTTGTGTTTATATGCATAATGCGTAACTATAAAAGTGCAAAGTGCTGTGCTAAAAAATAATATTTCCGTCATGGCTACGTCAAATAACCACGCGTTTTTAAGCAAAACCTTACGAGACAAATTTTGTCGGGCACTCGGGTGTTGCCATGGCATCATTCTGTACACAGAGGCTCTCGTCCATCGTTTAGAACGTCCTACATTAACCATAAAAGTATTTACATTTCGTACATTTTTCAACAGTCAACACATTAATGAAACATCATTCGCACATCATATGTACTAATATACACTAAATCCGTAAAAAACAGTGACTTCTGTAATACAACTATAAACATCAGATGTCTATATAACAATGTTTAAAGTTTAAATTCACCATTTTTTTCTTCGGTTTTTATTTTTATGGCACAATACAGATACTATTCTTTTTTTTTTGTTTAATACTATACCTAGAACTTTTTTAGATTCGTCAACGTTAAAATCATTATTAGGTATACTTTTATTTTCGACTAACGTAATCAAATCCTGATTTCATGCTCCCCCGACGACGATAATTTTATTGGATTTATAAACAGAATTTTGATGACTATAGTATTTTTGTTTTTTATTGTTACAGTCTAAATACGTCAACGAACATAACATTTTCCCACAAAACTGAAACGAATCAGTCCATTTAGGAATAGCCGTTAAATGAAATCTGGACAGATCAATTTTTCGATTAATTAGAATGAATTATCGAAATATTTTTATCATAATAACTATTGCTATTAAAAATAATAAATACACTATAAAAATACTATAAATTCTATAGATACTAATATCATAACATAAATTAGATTCACTGTATTGTTACGTACAATAGACATGAGCTAGAGTTATTACTTTATTTTATTTTTGTTCTTATCTATTTTTATAGTTATTGCAATAATTCTAGACCATTAGATATGTAAAAAAATCAATATTTTTAATTAAACTAATGATAATTTTAAAAAAAACACAAATATGAAGACTGAATTCTTACGAGTACGTGTACTTACTTTTGACTTTCAACCATGTACTAATAGAATCTGTTCCGGCTTCGTTTTCTGCTTCACATTGGAACATACCTGAATCTTCGATGTTTAATTTCTTTATTACTAAAGTACCGTCTTCTTCAACTATATACCTATAAAAAAAACAATCGTAATATTATTAGAAAAATTTCAAACGATGTATGGGATGGTTTTTTCACTTGAAAATATTATTACCTATTGTTTTGACTTATTGTCTCTGCGTTACGATACCAAGTTATTTTCGGCTGTGGCACCCCAATGGTATCACAACTTATTCTAACAGTAGACCCGTATTCACCAAGGGTTTCCATCCTTAAATTACCAACAAATGTTGGAGGTTCTGCAAATAATGTGTTTTTTGTTTAAACTAAAATAAGATAATTTTGTTAAACGTGTTTATCAAATTTTTAACAAACCCAAGACAAAAATATCAGCATCTGCAGAAATGGGCGCATATCCACCAGATACAAATCGAATCTGACAAGTATACCGACCGGTATAAGTCAATTTGGCATTAATAAGTGATAAAGTTCTGTTCCACGGATCGTTGTAAATGTAATCAACGCCGTTTGTATTTTCTATTGGTATGTCGTCTTTGAACCATAGGGTTCCTAATTCGTGTAAAGGCCTTGCATTGGCTATACACTGGAGCTCAGTAGTTTTATGACCTATGATTATATGTTTTCCTTTAGGTTTAACGACGAAATAGGGAGCAATTTCTCCAGACTGAGAGCCTCCAATGATGTTGATTCTTAAATACTGACTAAATTCATCTTTTCCTAACAAAGGATTTGTTGCTCTCACCCTAAAAAAATATTTTCATTCTCAATAACAATATGTACAGCTAAATAGGTATAGGTGGATGTATACCGTTAAAGCAATTAAAGCGAATATTATGAACATAAATATTATAGTGTGCACTATAAAGGTATACAGATCTATAAAAACTTAATTAGCTCTCGTATAACTTCATTGTTATACAAATTTAAAACAATAATTTTTAAAGAAGGAAATACATCATTTTCCTTGATATTAATGTTAAAATAATTTTATGGTATATTCAATTGACCTGTATGCTTTTTGGTCGCTGTCAGATGCTGATAATACCACTAATTGATGGGTCTCTGCAACTGAGGCATATTTGATGTCATATAGCTGAGTGCCGTCATCAGTTAACCACTGCACCATAGGCGGTGGGTAGCTTTTAATTGGTGGACAATCTAAAATTGCTGCTTGGCCTCTTTCAACTCTGACTATTGGATCGGTAACTTCCATAAAGTTTCCCATCGCTAAAATTAAAACATAATAAAATTAGTTTAAAACATTAACTTTAAAAATGTACTTCCGACATGTTATAAAATAAACTAAAAATACTAAACGTATGTACACAGTAAAATAACTGTAACTTTATAAAATATATACTCAATGATAATACTTTACTATACTATGTGTATTAATAAGGACTATATATATACTTTAATTGTATCTTTATTCTAAAAAGAATAGTTATAGGGGGGACGAGGTGACCGAGTGGTCTGACGCGTCCGCTGCGACGCAGCCGATCGCGGTTCGATCCTCGGCCACCGGGCGGCATTTTTCTCTGGACAAGTCGCGGTGACCGGAGAACAAGTGCCGCCATCCCCCAACCGGGCATGGCAGAAACCTACGGGTGCCCAATAGAAATTCTGCCAAAACAAAAACACACACGTGTTCCCCCCCTACAGTCCCAAAAACTCTACAGTATCACACAACCTACAGCTAATGGCCTCAGTTGCCGAAGCTTAAATCAAAAAAAAAAAAAATAGTTATAGGTATATATACTTTAGACTTAAGTAAAGTATTTAAAAACTTTTAGGTCGGTTAATTATTTTTTTTAATACTTTATCTAGGTATGAAGGAATATTTTTAGATCCTTGTAAGCTTTTTTTCATGTTTATACAACGAGCATACTAGTTGCCTCCTAAAGTACAAGCTGTAAAAACTTGTAATTTTTTTCAAATCGCCTCCCAATAACTATATACAAGTTGTCTCCCAACGTACCCTCAATTTTATATTAAACAAAAATATTCTACTACTAGTTGCCTCCCGATGAGTAGTTAATAAACGAATAAGTAATTCCCAATCGATTCAAACATTTTATGATAATTTTACATCAATATTAATTATAATACCAAATACTTTTTTATTATCTAATTATTATATTATTATTTTTTAATAATTTGTATAAATGTATAATATGTAATATACATATAGGTACCTAAGACAGAAATGTTATAACTGTACACATAATTTTAAATATCTAAAAAAATGTATTGAACAAAATATAACAAAATAGAAAAATATCTATACATTTATATTATATTAAATATGTGTTGGTGCGAACTTAATTTTTTATAATTATAACACAATATATTATGTATAATTTAAGGTTAAGTGTATACATAACTATTTACGTAGTATATTTTAGTGAAGTTTATGAACTACTACTTAATTCTATATGGGAGTTAACTCGTATATTATAAATACGAACTATATACCTGATTATCGGAGGCAACTATTTTTATTTACGATAATGACGGGAGATAATTGGTATATTTTGGGAGGCAACTGTGAACTGTCACGCACCGATAAATACACACCTTTAATATAAATAACCATTACAGCGACTCCCAACAATAATTTAACTACTTCTGTTTTGACATATTGATTTTTGTAAAGCCGCGATATCAGATATTATGATCCTTAATGCAAAAACTAAAAAAATATATTATATTTGCTAATTATGCCTACTAATTACTATATAATTATATTTATGTGTAACCTGTCACGATATTTATCCGGTGTATTATTTATTGACACTAAAAAATTTAAAACGGTTTTGTTATAGTTTTTAAATATTTTGAAAATATACAAGACGAGGTATATTAACAGAATAATTTTTCTAGCAAGTCATATAAAAACAAAATTAATGTATTGTCGCATTGGTTTTATAATAGACAACCAAATCAATAGCACTAACTGTTTACTTACTTTTGAACAGACGAGCAGAAATAACAAAAGCCGCGGTGTAGGTATTGTAGTATTAACAATATCGTATCAATACATAGATAGACATAACAACCGTTGATTAATACAAGGTATATTAAATCAATAATAGTTTCATGAGAATTACATTAGATGTTTGTAGTATTAATTTAAAAATTAAATAATTGAAAACCACTTAATATGTCTTATTAACTAAACACATAAGCGATAGCTGTAGTTAATTATATTAATTATATAATTAGACTTCAGAAGTATATAGATATTGAATACTGAATAAAGTATAAAACAAATTAATCGTCTTAATTGTTCACTTTTTTAAATTTCTGTTCCTTCAGTTCTCAGTTTCTCACACACAGTTTAAAGAGAAATTTGAAAATATTCGCAAAAGATCACAAGACCAGTATTGTTTTAACTACCTATCCTTGTAAGTGTAGTGGGAATTAGAAACAAATTTTCTAAATAATTGCATTTAAAAATAAAGAAAGGAAAAATATAAAAACTATTTTAATGAGTAATGATCAAAGTTCTTTTATTTAGTAAACAATATGATAGTAACACTTTCTCAGCAGACAGCAATATTCATAATATGCACTTGAAACACTTTTCAACACATACTGTTATTGTTTAATGTTCATTCAAAATAAAACCACTTAAATTTAATAAAATAATAGCAGTATATCGTAGTTATGTTATACAGATTTAACTTACATGCAATGTTGATTTCAATTTTTTGAGACAGTATCGATCCAACTTCATTTTTTGCAATACATTGATAAGTTCCTCCATCGTCATGTTTAAGATTTAAAAGACGGAATGACTGATATTCAGATGAAAAATCTCCCATTTCTTTTCCATCTTTATACCATTTGTAAACTGGAGCCGGGAAGCCTGTAAAACAAAAAATGACATGAATACTCTCCATACGTTTATTTAATTGAAGTAAACAAGCGGCTTAAAAATAATTTTTTTTATATCTCAGTTATTTTATGGATCAAACTAATGTACTCGTACATTTTAAGATAGACTAACAACAGTGAATTAGTCTTATTTGTAAATTATCACAACACAAATAATGTATTGCATAAAACTTACAATAAAATGGAAAAAACAACGGGTAACTCACAGTAACGAATTAAATTATGAGCCTTCATGTAAGAAATAAGATTCTTTAAACAGGGTTTGTCAATTTCTATCCAGCGGTGTCATTTGTAGAGAGTGGGGTGGTATGGTGGGGCGTCACCATTTTCTGCCAAAATGTACCCTTCACTTTTCAGCCAGGATCCTTACTATCAGGAACCTCTACTAAATATTCAACTTTTTGATCCAAGTTAAAGATTAAACCATTTTTTCTGTTTCAAAATACGCGATGACAGACATATAAATTAAAAATTAAAACAATAACATATATCATTGTAAAACCTAATACGTTCGTCGCTCCGCTTACTCTAAAAGAATTGTTATCACAGCTATATAAATTGTTATTTCCACATGAGTTTATTGTGCCGGAAAACGAATTTCTAACACCACCGTCAAGCTATAAATGTTTCACAATACCATGCTTGTAACTACAATTAAATAGTTAAAATTAATAGTGGTTAGAGTCATAAGGTATAATCGAGGGTATAATATTATTATAAAAATTTGATTATATTGGATACACTTTAAAACGTTTATAGATTATCACAAAAAAACCATAACTTATATCAAAAGTTAAATCGTAATAACTTTATCAAGTATTAATAATTCAGTTACGGTTATTTTATGGTCCATGCCCCGAGGATGATTGAATATTGGGTGATTAATTATTTTTTACAGTTTTTTACCAATACAATGACTCAATATTTGGTGTAACATAGTGTTTAAAAAAATGTTGATCAAGAATGAGTCATTTTATAATTATTACTCTGCACATAATACAAATAGGAAAAAAACGAAAAGAGTCAACAATTGAATATACCTATAAATAGCACAAAACGAGCCGAAATATTTTTAAAATTATTTCATGTCTAATATTTGCAAACAGGTACAGGTACACCTATATGAATATTCAATAATAATTCTAAGTCTCAGCATTTTAATTTTATTTTTGAGTTTGACACAAAACCATTTTTGTTACCAACATAAACCGTCTAACAATTGTGTTCAAAAATATTATGAAAATATAATTTGATAGGTATCTAAAATTGATAAAAATATATTAAAGATACAAGTGATATATAGATACATATATTGGTGATGTATCGATGTATTTTGTATTTTTGCGGTACTTATTGGATAACATAAGGATGATTTTTATCCAGCTTTTATATTTTTAATTAAATATAGCCATCCATTGTAGGTAGACTTCTCAGAAATATCCACAGCAACACATATAATTGTGTGGATAGCCGCCACTGATCCATATATTATTGCAAATGAATACTAGTGGCTTTTTTGTAGAGATGGATATTGACTATTTTGAAAACAAAACTTTGTTTTTAAAGATTTTTTTTATTATGTGTGGTTGTACTACTTGTATAAATAGATAATAGAATATAACTTAATTCTTAAATTCAACTGTAATAGCCACAAAAAAAAAATAATGCACATTATTTTCACAACCAATATAATCAAAAGATAATTTTTTTTTTCATTTATTCAAATTAATTGTTTCAATACACTTAGTATTATTACAATGTAGCTTAAATTAACATAATGTATAATATATTTAATATAAATATTAGCTATTTGCTTATCTAACTATGGAAAAGATAATTTAAATAGTGTGCCTTAAATCTTACTACATATATACCTACTAAATAAATGATTCTGAAAAAACTGCAATTTTTAACACGAAAACTGTAATTTTGGGTCAGGTATATAAAAAAATAATTGTTTTATTTCATCATTGAATAACAGCCAGGTTACCTATTATTTGGAAACGGGATTAATACTGATTGAAACCACACTAAACATAAAATACGGAGGTAGTTGCAGATTTCAAAATTCTATTAAAGTAGAAGCGTCAATTCGTGACAGCCTGTACTACGGTAGTAAGGTGTATTACGTGGTATTGAAAATGCTAGTTTTCAAGAGGAGTAATAACCTGAAGTGAGTCTAATATTGTTCAAGGTTAAAGTACTTTTCATCGTCATAATATGTATAAACTGGGTTGTTCACTGTAAAACGAGATGGATAACGTGGGCATCCTTTTCTTTCTTAGAATGCAACGAGACGAGTTTCATTGCAAGTGATGCCACTTTTTTTATGCATTCGTCATCGATGTTACATATTATTATAAAAATATACTACAATAATTGTACATACTTACGATGGATCAAAATAAAAACGCATTTCTCGAAAATA
This sequence comes from Myzus persicae, assembly GCF_001856785.1. Classification (NCBI taxonomy): domain Eukaryota; kingdom Metazoa; phylum Arthropoda; class Insecta; order Hemiptera; family Aphididae; genus Myzus; species Myzus persicae. Next base: position 216,135 of record NW_019103155.1, on the reverse strand, counting down.
TCACTAATATTATTCATTCAATTAAAATATCAATAATATACTTTAAGTAACACCACCTATTTAATATATTTTGAAAAAGAGAATAACAAAATATATAGCTTTAAAAAAAAATTGAGAATAAAACAGTTATTTAAAATAATGTAATATATTTGCATGAGAAATAATGATGTAACCAAGGTTCAAGAACCGTAAAACTGAGTTAAACGATTCAAGTAGGTGCCATATAGTATATACTACATACCTATTAAACATTTATGTTTGTATGAAATTAAATTTAAATTTATCAATCAATTAAGTAAAGTAAAAATATATTAATATTTTAATTCCCATAAATTCCTTAGCCATTTAACTACTGAACAGTTATCTACAACTCGAGTAAATACAAGCATTGGAAAAAATGCCCGATCTATACAGAGACTAATCGTTGTAGCTCAAAAAATGATTATGTGGTAAAATAAAAAATAACACATAATTGGACAATCAATATAAATTCTTTGTTCCGCTAAATAGAATCTACACGTTGTTGTTAAAAGCTTCGTAGGTATACATAGAATTTTTTAACAGGGCACCTTCGTCTATAAAAGACAATATTGTAATAATGTTAGCCGTTATGGGTATACTCGTATGTATTAAAATCTTCATATTTACGCTTCCAGAATATGCCCCAGAATATGTCCTCCTACCAGCTGATATCAGTAATAAATAATAGTAAAATAAAATATTTTTCAGATATACCTAACATTATTATAATTATGTAGGTACCTACTATGAAAAATAATACCGTGATGATACGGCATCCAAACACTAATTTTTAAGAACATTGCAATTTTTAAAAATATTATAATCAAAATATATTTTTTTTTTATCGAAATATACATTCTATGCCTTAGGCATAATAAGAATATGTGCTACAAGTAATTTCACATGTATAGGGTGAGGGAAGAAACCATCCAGTGATCGCACTTCCTTTGGCTTATTTATATATAAATTTTTCTTTTTTTTTTCGTTAATCATTAAGAAAATCTCTACACCAGTTTCTTATTAGACGCCGTGGTGGGTTTCCAGGAATCGTGCGAGTTCCTAGTCCTGCACATATAAGAGGGTTTGGGTGAGAGGGCAGTTTATGGAAAAAAAACGGTTATAGAACGTTTTGACTTCTTCATGTATAGTTTTAATTTTTAAGTCGGAGTGTATAGCAAAATTTGAAACATAAGGTGGGGCATTGGTGATGGAGCGAAGGATTTTGTTTTGAGTGATTTGTATTTTATTAAGATTTAATTTCTTGGCATTGCCCCAGAGTTGGAGTCCATATGTCCACATAGGCTTTATTAATGATTTGTAAATGCGCAATTTTATATTTAATTTAGTATGTTTATTAGTTAATAATGTTTTAAGCAGCCGATGACGTGCGTTTAGGGCGAATTTTTTTTCTCTTACGTAGTTACGTGTAATGCCCAAGTGAAGCGCCGATCAATGGTTAGCCCTAATAGGTATTTTACCGATCGAGATGAAGGGATAGATATATCAGCTAAGGAAACTTCAGGACATGGGGTAAGTCTAAGTGTGAAGGTAGTATGTAGCGATTTTGATTGATTAACTTTAACTCTCCTTTTATCATACCAATTTGACATTAAGTTAAGATGATGTTGAAGATTTAGGGTAGCTGAAATTGGGTCTTTATGTATTGCTATAATTTCATTGTCATCCGGAAATTCAGCTACTGTTGCGTTTAGAGAGGTCGGTTGATCAGCGGCATATTATATATTATATAAAATTGGTGATAGTATGCCACCCTGAGGATCTCCTGCATTAATGTTTGAGTAAGATGAACCAAACCTAACTTGAAAGTGGCGATCGGTTAAGTATGATTTAATTAACAGGTAGTACGTTGGCGGAAGAAAAAGTTTTAATTTGTACAGCAGCCCTTCGTGCCAGACACGATCAAACGCCTGAGACACGTCGAGGAACACGCGGGAACAGTATTATTTTTTTTCAAGAGAAAAATATATGGCGTCCACTAACTTGTGTAGCTGGTGTGTTGTAGAATGGGAGGCATGAAAACCAAGTTGAGTGTTAGGAAGTACATTACTGGAGTATATACAAGGAATAATTCTTTTTAAAATTAGTCTTTCGAATAATTTGGCGAAGACATAATCAAAATAAAAATAAATATTATTAATGTTTGAAAAATACTATACTCGTATTATTATTATTATTATTATTATTGTTAAAAAATGTTTCATTGTCTGTACCAGCTGATGTATTTTTCCTAACGTATTAGAAACAACAAAATTTCCCATGCTTATATTTCAATTTAATTGTCAAGGATACTCGTGTATCCCACGCCAAGAATAAAACCTCGCAATTAACCTGCCCGATAATCATACATAATAGCACATAAAAACAATCAAGTAATATGTAGGATTGTTTAGTTAAAAACTATTTTTAACACTTAACAGAGCACGCAAATGATCAGTGGTACAGACATGCCACGTATTCATGAATTTAATAAATCATAAAATAAAAGTTGTTTATAAGATTTACATTTTGTGCCTAAGGGTCTTGGTTTTAATTAAACACCTATTCTGTAACATGTAAATTTAAACATTTCAAATTTAACTCTGAACAATACACAATTAGTTCAATTCATAAAAAAGTAATCGAGTATAACAATGTGTCCCGTCAGTAAAATGTACAGATGTTTGACATTTTTAATTCGATTTGAAAAATATGCTACATTTAAAGGCGGGCTATCGGTGAATTGGTAATGAACCTGCCAACAATTTATTTCTACTCAAGACTTTTGAAGAATAATAATGTTATTCAAGTTACATTAACATTGTATAATATAATACTTGATGATGCGTTAGTGTAAATATTTTAAGTGCATATTGTTAACTTTCATGAATTCGTGAATTATATTAATATCATAGTACCGGAATCCATCACAAGTGGATAATTAGTTACTTATTTAAATTAAACCAACATAGGTAGTTTAATAAAAATATTTTAGATTATCAGAACAAAACTTATTTCATCCATAACACCAATCAAATAATTATTTATATAATAGAATAAAAGAGTATATAACTATAACTATAGCACGCCTCTGGTAGTTAGAACGGTTATAGTGTGTAACATGTAATGTATAACATTCATTATAACTGCAGAGTGCAGACGAGTATGTATAAAAATACCTTGATTGATGGTAGACGGAGACCTAACCGGACGACTACGTGAGTAACGTAATAATTATTGAGAAAAATACTATTCCATAATATATCCAAGAAACGCGATCGGCGGTGGCAATGTGTTTTTATAAGTAACACAAGAAAGATAAACTATGCGTTAGACTGAACCAGCATGACAGACGGGCAGGAAATACCGAAGAACGAGGGTCGGGTGGGAAAAAAAAAGACGCGCTGACAAATTTTTGAAGAGGGGCTTTGGTTCTTCCTGTTAAGTAAATAAGTGGAGTGGCCTGTGGATATTAAGTTACAATGTGACGCCATTGTTTTAGGAAAGTAAAATCCTCTACCCGTGGTTTACATAGTCAACGATCGTGATCAAGGGCCCGATTTTATAGTCGGACGACTTATATCTACTGTATTCAAACCTCAGATATCACACGCACAAAATTAAAAAGACCAGATAGAACCACTAAAATGTAATATCTGTAATTGAGACCTGAACATAAAAATTAATAATGATAATATTTATGAATAAATATAATATACCTGTGTTCAAATTTTCCTTTTCCTCTATAAACTTGGTATTATTTACTTACCTACATTCAAAATATTTTAATGATAATATCAAAACTATTTTAATGAGTCTTACAACATACAATTCAAATTAAAAATGTATACTGTAAAAAAGATAGGTACCTCATAAGAAAACATGATTCGATATCCTAACAAAAATTTAAAAACATTAAATCATAAAAATAAATGAATAATTCTTATTAAAAATCATGTAATTATAAATGTTACCTATAACAGCTGTAACTATTCATGAAATAGGCATTTTAAACCTTTACATAGATGTTACAACAATAACATCGATCTAATATGTTTATGTAGGTACATTATTGTATTTTTGTGTCCGACAAATAATGGTATCTATAGATGGTAGATACCAGGAATAAAATATTAGTATTCTTATGTAAAAATAAAGAAAGGATTTAATGTTATAGAATATTATTATTATATATGTTTATTGTTTCCCGTGTATAGATCCGTTTTAAAATATTTAACCTATACTTATGGTTATAGAATAAACCGATCAAATACTGTACGTATACATTAACGATACGCTTCACGAATTATAGAACAAACGGATAATACTAGTTACTAGTCAAAATTATAACAAACTACCCATGAAAATACATACTATAGTCAATACAATAATAACACATTCAGCAGCACAACTAGGATTTATTTTCGGAGTTAAACTTATATCAAATACGTTAGTACGAGACGAACCTAACTTCCTGATTGTTGATGTTTAGAGAGTGGAAAATATTATTTAAAATGAAATAAGTTTATTAAATAAATTGATAAATATAAAATTAAACTAAATATTAATCATTTTTTTAATTGATTTTCTTTTTATATTGCTCAGATCAACGGTTTTCAGCCAAAAAATAGTTATAAAAAATATTATTAATAAAAGTAATATAAGTACAAAAACATTAAAATAAATGAAGATAGTTTTAAAAATAGTTTTTTTTAGTTATAATAAACGAAAAAAATAAGGAGGCAGGGATTCCAGGTAACCCCCAATGAGAATTATTTTTAAGAAGGTCGAATACAAAATTGGATAAATATTTTGAGTCTCCAATACACAAAGGTTGAGCCGTATGCTTAGAGGATAATCACATTTGTTAAGCGTTACTTATACATAGCAAGTTTAGGTTCAGTAGTTCTCATTTAGTTTCGTTACCACAATAATAATAATAATTTTAGATTCAATCAACCTATCAAACAATTTAAAAGAAACAATATTCTATTTCAGTAATTCTTTTAAAATATTTTTTACTTAAAACCGGATGTGTTGTCTCCGTCTTACAAACATGTACCTAACATACCAAATTGTACGTTTTGGATAATTAACTTAACTCTCTGTTATGCATTTATTTTACAGTGAATTGACCTATTACCAAATTTAGATGTAAAAATGTCAATGACAAGTTTTTTTGGATATTTTAATTTTAAAGCAAGTATGAGCATTTTAAAATAGTGAATTGTTTGTACGTTTTCAAATGGTAACTTGAATTAAAATATTTTTAAAAAAAGCTCTTAGGATTTCAGATAATATTGTTACCTATAAATTTGACAATATTTAGATTATCACAGTTAACTAAACTAAAAGTGAACTGCTGAACGTACCTACATCTCGACGTATCGCGGAAGGACGGAGACGATAATAATATTATGTTGCAGGTGAGAAATTCTCATGATTTCTAATGTTTTCTTCAATTCGTTATCAGATAATGGCCAATAAGCCAATTGGTCATAAATCATAACTCTATACTACGGCTATGGGTAGTATCATAAAATCTTATCTTCTGCCACTTCTTTCTTTCATAAAAGCATATCAAAATATATGTGGTATTGTTGACATTGACATTATTCACACAGTTAAAACAACATATAGGTAATAATTTTACAGCTATTATTCGTTGAAATATTGCATAGTTCATCTCAACAATTGATAATTTGAATTTAAAAAGTCTATACTGGACATAAGTTCCAAAAAGATATAATATATTATATACATCACAAGAGCCCCCGCAGAGGGGTGCTGGGGGGCCATGAACCCACTATTTTAGTAAGTATTAATTTTAAAAACTAAACTTGTAAAATGATAATAATATGTTTCGTATTATCAGAAACTTTTAAATTCCCCACCACTCCCTCTCCATCTGGTTAATATTTCTGGGGACCCCTTCGATACATTATAGTACACAACAATGAATTAAATATAGTTAATTAATTATATAATTACAAGCTATAATGATATTATAGTAGCTACTGATAAACTATACTCATTACTCAGTAATTTTACATTGATATGTCAAAATATACGTGTGCCACACATCGGCGGGGTAGTTGGTTTTTACTTTTTTTGACAATAATAATGAAACATGGTGATGTGGAATGGAACGCGTGCTTCCACTAATTTGAAATCATAACATAGGAGAATCAATTTTTCCATTAAGCATATTTTTAATAAAAGTTAAATTTGCCCCTATTTGCACAGTGCCTTCGATCAGCTAAAGAAACTAACCACAGATTTGCTAACACCGAAGTGTAAAAGGAGCAATGGTGTTGTAAGAAGGAAAACTAATGTTGAGAAAGCAGCTGACAACCCTCAACAATTTACATTTACAACTTGCATCAGGTATTATGAATGTGAAGATTAAGACTCCTTGTAGGAATAAGGATAAAACATAGGTCAAGAACAGAACTTTAAAGTGACAAAATAGGATTACTATTGATGAAGTACGAAAATTTAAACGGGTTTTTAGCACGGGTAAAGGTCATGGAATGATATTTAGAAACATCAAACTATAAACTTAATGTCTTATAGCCTAGGACGCTCGTCTGTTAAAGACTTAAAGTCGTTCTAAAGGAGAACATAATCATTTATTAAATAAATGCGAAGGAATATTTTTAAATCTTCGGCAAAAGCTATAAGCTGAGAATCAAGTAAGTCCCACTTAACACTTTACACTATCAATAAATACAAAAGTGGAGTCGAATAGGCGGGGATAAAGACCGCCTTGCGATACACTAGATGACACATTTGTAAGTTTATGATGAATTCCCATACCCAATATATTTTTGAACTAAACAAATGTTTAAAATAAAATAATTAAGACACGCGAAAAAATATATCATTGAATAGGCAAATGTAAACATACCTTCAAGGTGATACCTCGTGGAGGGGAAAAAGGGGGAATTTCTTTTCATAGAACAACTATTGCCACCCCAGGTACCCACCTGTACATCAACAATCTACCATGGGATTTTCTCGGAATTTTCATTGCAGTTAAAAATAGTAAAAGATTTTGACTATATATTATAGCTGTGTACGGTGTAGGTACCATTTTAATGCGTATATCATGATATATGTATATCATGTACCAATAAAACGATTTTTCGTGAATATGTCTATGGACGTAAAGCCGAAATCTATTAGACAAAACTTTATAAGCTGCGTAATCATTTAGATCCCTGACACTAAATTATAATATTGGTTGAAGTATTTGGATGCAGGCATGCAGCTCAGCGGTTAGTGAGTCAACATTTTCCTAAAACCCAAAAAGACATCAATGACTCATGAGTTATGCTCATGACTAACATTAAAAATTACGACATGGGCATTTGAATAAAAACGATAAGAACAGATAGAAAACCTCAATATTGAGAAATGGCTACTGTATTAAATATTAATTATTGTTACGAGTATAATTACCTATTTTTCCATAATTTACTATAGTAAATAATTAGCCCTTTCACAGTTTCACTGTCACAGACGTACTATTACGTTCCTGTATTTTATAACATTATCATTTGCCGGTAACCGTACAATTTTAGAAAACCATGGATGGAATTATTTTAAACTTAAACAATATCTATCATAATATAGGTAGATCCCAAATATTATTTACTGTGTCAGTGTGTCCATTGACTCAATACAATTTTCTAATTAAATATCTGTAATAGTAATAAGCCAGTAAACTGAATTTATTAATAGCATTTTTAAGTTTGTATAAATTTCAATTACGATTTTACAATTTTACAAACAAAAGTTAAAAGAAATTTATTTTAAAAACGAGTGATATTGATCTAATATAACATACTATGTAGCTTGTTTCTTTCAAACCATTCAAGTGATAGAAAATATTGAACTGCAAAAAGTTCCCCTAAATACTTCCTCCGGAAACCTTATTAATTATTATTGAAGAATGATATAATACGGGTTGAATTACATATTATGCTATACAAAATTATAGTATTGTGATAGGTAATAGGTGTATAATTATTATTTATGAGCTTAAAACTATAGCAAGTAGCAGCTTATATTGTTTCAAATAAATATTTAGAGATGTTAACTTAATACTTGCAATTATTTTCGAAACATTAATTATACTAATACTTTGGAGGTAGAATAACCAAAAAACATAATATTATAATTAAATCAGAAGTACATTTACAATTTATTTACGAGGAAAATAATTTAAGATAATTTTAATCCAAAACTTTTTTATCATAATTCATAATAAACAATATTATTATTATTATTAGGTATTGAATGTATAGTATAAGTATAAATTTAAAAAAATGTTTAATGATATAAACACAGCTGATAATTGTCTTACCTAAGAGTTTTATAATAGGTAAACTCCCTTGTCGATTCACTCTAATATTAAAACTAACACGACACTTTTGAAACTGCAAACAAACATTTATTACGTCGTACGTGTGTAAAACAGACATCATAATACGCAAATACGACGTCCTAGCAATAGGACGCAAAATGTGCGTTTATTGTCACATCTTATAAATGTACGACACGGACAATTTTGATATAGTGTGATTTCATAGTTTTGATATTAAAGTGAATTGACTTATCCAACTTTTATGTAAGAAAATTTCTGTGGTTAATCGTCATCATTTCTTTCGATGTTTTATTTTTTTATTCTAGAAATGGGTATGTGAAATATTCAAACATCGAATAAAACATTTAAGCACAGATGATCTTACCTAAAAGTTTGATAACAGGGCAATTCATTTTAATATCAAAACTAACAGTACACTATTAAAATGGCGAAGAAAAATTTACTATGTCTTACGTGTGTAAAACATAGGTTACAAACTTACAAATGCATGGGTAGCGTCTCTTAAGGACCTACAAGTGAGGTATCAAGACGAATTTTCCAGTATTAAGTTAAAAAACTTGAAAACCTAATTCATGATTCTCCATAAGTTTTCTTACATAATATTTTACCAAAAAGTTTACCGGAAAGTTAAATAATTGTTTAATGGGCAATTTAAGTTAGACATTAGAAAGACTGTCTCATGTCTATTCTTCAAAATAACAATTTCTCATAGGTACAGCGATTTTCTTATTTTGTTATTATTCAAAAACTATTAACCGTAAGTACTTGAAACTTTCATCAAATGTTTGTTTTATCCGGTTTAATCATTTTCTAAACATGATACAATTTTTAAAATACTTGTTTTGAGTTACTGATACTTGAAATTTGTTTAGTTTTTTGTTCTATAAATTCAATACAATTTTATTCGTAGTGTCAAAAAGCTTAAAAATGTAATACAAGATGATACAATGTATAAGGATCCTTAGTTATAATAGCAAGTATTTAAAATTTATGTATTAAAAATTTTGACAAACTTTAACAAAATCTAAGTTTCAACTTGTTTTCTAGTTAAAAATTATAAAATGTGCAATTTGTATAGCTAAGGATTGAAAATTTAAAATAAGGAATATTCACATTAAAAGTTCATATTGTAACCAAAAATCTAAAAAATATATACCAAGAATAGTGATTTTTGATATTTTGTTATAGTTTAAAAATATTATTCGAGCGTACTTGAAACTTTTAAAGTATATTCTTTTTATTTTATATACCCAACAATATTTTCAAATGCAATTTTTTGGGCAAAAATGAAATGTAGTACCTACTAATGTATAATAATAAAATTAATTACCTTCTAAATTACTTTAATCACAATTACAACTATTATAAAATATACTTAGTGATATTATAGGCTGACAAAACGTCTTTCAAATCAATCTTCATATAGCTACAAGGATTTTATATCATTGAATTTAAATTTAACAAATTCATTTTTGTAGTGATCCACTGCAAAAATTGGGGCTACAAAATATTTCTTTTGGTCATCATGTTCAACAAAGTAATTTATTTGAAATAATAATTAATTGATCTATTACTTATTTGAACATTTAAAATCATTATTGGGTACCTATGCCTAACTGACAATATTGTCAAAAAAATAAAAATGTTAAAAATATAAAACCATAGGTAATTTGACAATACCATATACTTCTGTTAGTAGGTTCTCTTTACTACCCTAGAAGTCTTTATTGAAAATATAATGATAAATTCCCGGATAAATTCTATGTGAGTGAATGATTGGTTAGCATCTCAGTTAGCATGATGACTAGAGGGAAATGAAGTATACTCGGTAGTATATGACTTATCTATCTACCCATATAATTCATTTACAGTTTTTATTTTTATGATGAAAATATAAGCCATTCTTTAGACTGTAGCTTGTAAATATCAACAAACCGGACAAAATCATAATAGTTGAATTTAATTTTATAATAGTTATTAGATATTTCTAAAACAATTGATTGTTGACTAACCAAGAGCTTGACATTGAATTATTTTTGTCTGTCCTTCGCCAATCACATTTTTAGTTGATGTTGGCTGTGTTATGAATCGAGGGGCCTGATAGGACTCTGTGAACATAAAACGACATAAACGTTGACTACCAGTTTTTGGGATGCGGTAAATGTAGGAAGAACTGGGTACTACACTTACGGCATTCACAACGAGTGATGGTGGACAGCAGCAAGACAGCGGTGACGGCGAACGCATAGGTCCTTTGCCTGCAAGGTAGACGATCATTTCTTTCCTCTTCTTCCATCGCGGATCGGACGCACAGGACAATCGTATCAATCGGACGACGAAACAAACAGAATTTACACTAAACAACAATCGTGACGAAAAAACGGACGAAACGACGGTTCGGAAAAATTCGGCGACCACGCGCACGTAAGTACAACACCTTTTCACGTCCTACCCACTGTCGGAATTGTTGCAGCACCCGAGTCGGCATGTCTCGCCACAAAGGCCGGCGGCAGCGAACACCTGTTGCGGCGTTTCAAAAGCCATCTCGCGCGCAACGGCCGTTTGCGCGATCTAACGGTTTTCAGACGATTATCGCACTCGGTATGCGCGGGTACGTTTATCAATCAAACCGATAAATGTGTAATAAATAAAAACAAAAATATTAATAACAACAACAACAACAACAATACTAACGAGCCGATAAAACCGTCGGCAGTACAACAACAACAGATGACGGGACGGTGGCGACACGGGTGGCGCAGCGGGCGTAATAAAATAATATCATATATATAACGTTCCAGTGGTCGGCCAAAGAATGCGGTCCTCCGGTACACTCGGTACAGTCACTCCGTACTGCGGATCGTATGTGTATTGTATACTAAACACGCACACGGACGTGAACGCGCAAGCGCAGAAAGGCGAAACGGGCGGAACTTGAACAACGGTTCGGTAGCATTGCGGCGGCGTCGCGACTCAACCACCGACCACGATGGGGTCAGATCCCTACTCTAGACGACGACGTGCAGCCTGCATTGAGCATTCTGTACTGCAATCATTATCAAATGGTATGAACCACTGATATCAGTATCAGTACCCATTCCGTGGTATAAACCATGATTAAAGATAATAATAAACCTTGGATACCAAGTATGGGATGGTATATACACCGTCCATTTTACCACTGGACAATGATATTACACGATATTCTATATAAATAATATATTATAGGTAGTATGTAATTAATATTATTGACCGTGTATTAGAATCTAATAATTAGTTGATATTGAAGGCGTGTTCAATCTTAATGAAAATATCAAAATGGTTTTGACACATTAAAATTGATCGTGTATAGGGCCCATGAATCTAAGACCGTGGGCCCATGAATGCCCTTATGAACACAGATATCATCTGTGCTATCAATGATCTAAGGCTGTGACCATAGATAATATGTATAATAAATATTACTGAGGGGGCTGTGATTGCTATTTTTATTCTTATCTCAAAATTTTGATCTACTGATCTGTGATATTACAGAATACTGAGAATAGTGATTAGTGAATAGTAGTTACTGCACAGTTGTAGTACAGTACGCACTTACATTGTTTTTTAAATTTTGTTGAGCTGTTAAGGATTGAATAATAATTTACCATAATATATAATGAATAGTAATATTAACAGTACATTGTTGTTTTCACTTTTCATTCAAATGCCATCCAACTAATCACTAAATCGCCACTATCCCCCTCTACTTCTGTTTCTCATTCGTCGTTCGTTTTAGGCAACTTACATGCGAATGGCTCTCAGAGTCTCAGCCTCCTTAGACGCCAGAGGCGTCAGAGGTTACGTAACGCTGATTAATATTCTTAAATGATTCCGTGAAATTCGGTCGTTGCTGTTGCTGCAGCTGTCGTCATCGTGATCATGGTATCCGATGACCAATGTTGTGCTTGTCGACTATATCCCTTAGTTTACTTCCGTGGTGTAGTGTCTTACCAAATTGTGTGCCCGCAATAAGTGCCTAGAAGCTGGTGCCATGTCGAGGTAAGCATAATGTTGCACCACCGCATGATAAAAATGTTGTTAGTAAAGTAGAAGCATGGACCCCCATTAATGAAATCATCAATCGTCCATAAACAGCAAAGGTTTATAATCTATAAATGTTACTGTACCTCTCAGGTCTTGAGGAATTAAAAAATAAATTTAAAAAATATCTGGATTATTCCTAAATTAATGGATAAGGCGCAAGTAAAAATCATAAGATAAAGTGTTGTTAAAATCCAATTTTCTACTTAGGTACAACAGTGAATTTTTAAGGATTTGATAAATATATAATTTTATTAACACGGTGCAGTAGTCGTAGGTTGTGTACAAGCTCAGATTGGACTAGCAAGCTACCGAGAAAATATCAATGGACTTGTCATGTGTGTATGGTCGTTATTTAATTTTTATGAAATAGTGAGAAATTAGTAGAAAATATAATTGAATCAAATTATTAAGCCATAGAATAGCTGTGGTTGTAATCAAAGTTAGAAATCCTTACAATCTGTGGTACAATACTTTAAATCCTTGACTTTCTGTCACTGGTTGTGAATACCAACCATTAATTCAACTAAAGTAACAAAGTGAAATTTGAATCGTTTTAGTTTTTACTACACACAGCAATTAGATTTTGTCTAATAATTTAACATTATATTTAATATTATGTATGGAGAACATTTAGTTTAATAGTATGTATGTAAAACATTTTTACATAGGTATTAGGTACACTTAAATTGTTAGTTTTTGGTTGTAATCGTTTTGGGTTTAATTATGTGTTTCAGAGAACTTTTAATTGTATTTGTTTACGATCCACGATTCTGTACTTCCGAAGCTGATGATCCACAAAATTCTATTTTATACTTTCATCCCCCATGGGTAAGCTCTTCACAGAAGCTTGCCTTAAGTGGTCAATTAATGGGAATTGTCAAGTTTTCTTCTTCAGTTTTCTCATCTCCTTCAGTATTAGCATTACGTTCGGGAAAGTTTGCTATTCGGCAATTTGGTTCTTTGACACTGGTAAATAGTGATTATTTACTAACCATGAATAATATGTATTATTATTTTTTTTTTTTATGTTTGTACAATAGGTATGCAGGTATAAAAACTTTTTAAAATGAAAATAGTTATAATTATTTATAATATTTAGGCAATATAGCCTATTATAAATTATTATATTGCTTTTGTTCTTAGATTTTTTCTGTTACAGTGTGTTGGAACAGATCGAAATATTCCAGACAGTGTTTTGCAAAACCGAGCCAACACTTTATACAATATTTTAGTTACATTTCACTTTAATATAACTGAAATCTCAGATCATAAAATCCTCAGTGAACAATTAAATACAGTAATTTCATCATATCTTTCACTTCTACTAATTTCTTCAAACATGTTTAGTACCACGGCAGTATTTAAATTTCCCAAGGTAATTTCTACAATGGTAATATTTTGATTTTTATATATTTATTTGTTTTGTATTTTTCAGAGTGGAGGAAATATTCTTCTGGAAGCAATGCAAATACTTGAAAGTATGCAAGAAAAAAACAAGGTTTTAGGTGGAATGTTATTACATCAAAATAAGTATGTGATTTGTGGTCTCAACGTTTTAATTTGTCTAATTCTATTTTAATTTCTAGAATTGTTGTTACTCAATTTGGATTTGAACTAACCAAATTAATTCAACTGACAAATCCTTTCTGTAATAAGGTTGGCACTTAAATTTAAAACATTTAATTTTAATTTTATAACATATTTTTTTTAACTGCCTAATACTTACAACTTATTCATTTACGCTATCAATGATTACATAACAATTGTTTAAAATTGAATCATGTATTATAGATACCAGCTGAAAATGTAAAAGGAAGCTTTCATTTACCATTAGGCACTCAACTCTTATATATTTTTGTGGACAGAGAACAAGTATTACAAATAAGAAAAACAGCTACTTCATTGAAACAATCCGTGAAAAAAGCATCAAAATGGCGGCAAAAAAATAAAGTATTTGTGTAACATAATTTTGCAAATAAATTATTTAAATTTCAAACAATGTTTTACCAACCAATGCAGATGGCTGACAAGTCACAAGACTGTCCAAAAAATGACAAAAACCCAGAAAATAAAACAATGTTTACGGTCGAAGAAGAAGATACCCCAGATAGTAACAGTGGATCAATCTGTAGTATGCCAGATATTGTGAAGGAATCTATTATCAAAGCAGAAAAAAGATTAGACAAGTCTAATACTGGAAAATGTTCTTCTCTAGAATCATCTCTGAATGAAATGCCAAATTTCTCAAAACTTGTTACTTTAAGGTATTACATTTAGTTTTCATTATATTGTGTTGTTTATGAAATTAAAACTTCTTGTTCCAGAAAAGACACAACAAGGTATCAGAGTCTTAGGCTATTGCCTAAAACAATAAATTATGACAATTCTAAACATAGTGATAAATATAGAACATTATGTGACCCATATTTCCCATTATTGCGTGATGACGACTATGCTGTTTCAAAAGCACTTTATGACAAACAACTATCTCAACATTATACTGATCTTGATCTTAAAGTACAGACCGAAAAAGGTACAATTTCTATATTTTTTAAATATTATGTTTAATTTATATTTTGTTAAAAATAATATTCATTAATTTAGAACAAATATTAAAATCAAAAAAACCAATTCGGCCAACTTCCATACCATTAAATTTACAAGCTCTTGGTAAATTTTGAATTTTGTAAAGTTTCGTTTCACGTATTCATATAAAATTATAATTTAGATAGAAAACCTGCGCTCAAAGAAGATATAATGACACCTTTGATGGCTAAACTTAGCATGGCAGAATCATATAATTTTGCCACTCCCACAGAGAGCATATGTAGAACTCCTACAAGTTTTCAACCACAAACTAATGCAGCCAGCCATCAAAAATTGTTGCTATTTGTTGCTGGCTTTCAAAATACTTCAATAATGGTGTTGTTAGAAAAAGAAGCAGAAACTGATGCTGATCTTATTCATCTATTAGTATGTATTTACATTTATAATAATTACAATTATACCCTGTTTCAAAAGAGAACATACCAGGCGGCCACAGGCAAAACCGGTTTTCTCTTGTAAATCTGGTATATTCTCTTTTGAAACAGTGTATAGATAAAATTTTTTTTTCTAGTGGAATTTAAGTTTCAACAATCTTGGAGACTTAGAGCATTCTATAAACAACACAATCACAAATGTCCCGGATGCATATAATTTACAAGGTACAGATGAAACTTATGGCTACATGGTTATGGACACCACTAATGCTGGTATGATTGACAAGCATGGTAACTGGTTAAGTTCACAAACAACTTTAGCAACTTCTATACATGATACTTTCCAAAAAAAACCTTCGGTTCTCGATATAATCATCAGGTAGACCATTGAGCCTTAATTATATTTTTTGTTAAAACTTAATAGATTTATTGTTATAGGAATGATGATAATATTGTTTATGGAAACAAATGTGGCAGCCGAGAATTGTTTTATCAACAAAGTGGCAATATTGTAAGCGGTCTACCAACACCATCAGATATAATGGGTGTTGTGTCTACAACTGCAAAACGAAGACTTCAAAGAGACCATGGTATTATTATTCTATAGAATAAACATAATTTTTAACATAATCCACCGAACTATTTATACAGTATTATAGTAAAAAAATTAAACGTGTTTTTGGCGTGAGTTTATATTATGTGTGTTTTTTTAATTTGTATTAACTTATATCTAAATTAATATTTAACATTAAACTTTCAACATTTTAAACTTAACTTATTCAGTTGATACTCAAATTTATATGTTAATTATTAAACATTAAATGTACAAGATAAACTCAATTAAATGTATGCATAGATATACTTGTGAATATAAATAATAATTTAATTTAAGAATTAGGTACATATATATATTATAATTTATATTGATGTATCATTTTAAAATAAAATGTATTATGCACATCTATGAATGTGATCAGTGAATTGGTAACAATATATTTTGAACATTGAAGTTGAACATTTCCTCAAAACTTATCTCATTATATCACGGTAAAGTTACCTAACCTAAGATTGTGCATTATACACTGAGATATATCGATACTATATACTGGATGGCAGACTCCCTATTCTTATTCTCCCAATGAAAATAAATAAAAACGAGCCGTACAAATTCCACTTTCCCCGCCATCAAAGAGTGAATCAAACATTAATTCATTTTTACATTTAATGGACGTGTAGGTAGTAATGATTATTTTGTTCATAATTCTTCATTTGTTTCAATTATTTTCTTATTTCTTTAACACATTACATAATATATAAAATAATAATTAGTCATTGCCTTATTGTATTACCATGATTATCTCATATGCCCAATACTATGAAAAAATATAAAATTTAATAATAAATTAAAATCATATAGAAAAACTTACAGATAAATAATGATTACAAAAGAAAAAATAACACATATTTTATAATAGTATATTTATTATTTATACAAGAGTACAAAATAATTGTATTAATATGTATATGAATACACACAAATGATCTAAAAACTATATTACACATTTTTAAATAAAATTATTGTGGAGATTTTTGTTCTAAGATATTTATTGTTTAATACCTCTTGCAAATTGTATTTTCTCTGGTAATTGGGGCATTCTTGTTTTAATAAATGTTTTACATATCAATTTAAACAATATATATTCATGGCTAGGTGCTTTTAAATCAACATTTATTGGATGTGAGCCAAGGAAAAAAAAATAATTTCAATAAATTGTACTATACAATTATTATTCATTCTTATTATTGTGTTCAAGATAAATAATCTAGTACTTTATGCGATTGTAAAATTTTAAATAGTCAATTCAATAAAATACTAAAGTAATTAAACATTGATAAAACCCTTGAATGAGACGTTTGTATTAATTCTTTAAACAATACTATTACATTTTTTTTTTATACTTACAAATCACATAAACATATTTTAAATTCTAAAGTAAATGAAATGACATACCATAATTTCTCATGGAATTTCATTTGTGGGTGGTACTTACCTCACTCATTTTAAGAATCTTGAAGTAACTTTGAATTTTATACACAAATTCATTTTTAAAATTCCCTATTTGTATCCTACTAGTTAATATAATGATTTAAATATTCTAAAATTAAATTCCTTATATACTAAAAATATGTTTATAAACGTAAATGTAAAAGATGACATCTTGGTTCCAAATCATAATTATTGTACTCGTCTTAAATCTACTTTAAACAATTTTGTTTAATACATAATTTAAATTTAAGCAACTTCAATAATTTTAAATTGTATAACAAATGTATTGTAAATCTAATTGAATTTTGTTAATCTATCATTTAGCTTATTATTAGCTTTTCATTATTCTTTAGACAATACTCTAGTTTCTACATTTTTTTGTCAAGATAACTACTTTAGTCTGTATCCTATAGTTTAGCATCTCCTCTCTAGCCAGTCTAGCCCAGACATTAGCTTTGTAGTTGACTCACTTGTTATCAACATTAAATGTACACAATATATTCGTATGTAAAATTTAATTGTTTTGTCCTTTGATGGTGGGGAGGGAGGTAATGTCCAGTGCTGCAAAATCCTCGGGGGAACATACAAATTCCAATGATACAATATCAATATATATGAATGATAAAACTTTATGAAAATATTCCTCTATGTCCTATAATAGCCCAAAACATATTTTTTCTCTCTCAGTTATGCCATACAATATATAAAATATAATCGGTGGTTAACTCACGATGATGAACCATTGAACTATATAATAATTAATAATATATTATACAGTCTTGTAAAAGATACTTTTTAAAATTATTCAAGTACAAATACAGATGTTTATTTTGAAACGTATTCAAAATAAGTATTTGATTAAACAAATACAAATACTTTAAAAAAGTATTTAGAGATACTTTTAATTTTTTTTATACATGCATTTTTTCACAATATAAATCAACAGAAACTGAATTTCATGTTTTACGCAAATTTTATAGAGCATTTTACACCATTTACTGTTTGATATAATTATCAAAATGTACACATTTTTTGTCGGAGTAGAAGAATTTTTGGTTGAGTAAAATTAACAGTAAAAAAATTAAAAATTTTATTAAGAATTGACACGATTAAAATTAAAACTAAAATAGAAAACAGTTATATAGGTAAACTTACCCAAATAAGTATTTAATTTTAAGTACAGATAACTAATTTGAGAAAGTATTTAAAATACCTTGTTCAAGTACATTTTAAAAAGTATTTAAAATACGTATTTGAATACTTTTACTCAAGTACTTTACAAGACTGAATATATATATTATATAATTATTAAATATAGTTCCTTATCTGTGCACCACATTCTATTTGAATACCTTCATGCCTGCTAGTAGGTAGACTTTTGTCGATTGGGGTGTTTTAAGTCATCCTGTAGTTAGCCGAAAAGTGGTATTTATTTTTTCTAAATAAAGTCGGTTCAAACATATCTAAGTATTAATAATATTACAAAAATATTATAATTTTATCAATTGATGGAAATTGAAAATATTAACGTTGAAAATTAGTTCACAGTTTACTTAGTAGACTCTTGAGCAGACTCCTATTGACTGATGATATCAGAGTCTTCAAAAAGGGTAGGTAGCACAAATATGGTAACTTTTTAATAGTAAGCCCCTACGCTTCTTCCCACTTTTTCTTCATATCCTAATTTTGTGGTACTCTAAAAATAGTTGTAGATATGTTATGAAGTTCTAGCACACAACAATAGTTTGGCATATTTATGTTTGAAAAAAAAATTTGCATAAATCTAGTTTAGCTCCCACACGAATTTTCCAATTTTTCAATATTTTTTCAAAATAGAGCGTTATGCGCATGCAAAAAACACCCATAATTGTGAACTTCGTAAGGCTATAACTTAAAAACTAATGTCTTCCGCCAATTAATTTTTACACCATCGTTCTAAACTCATTGAGATACATAGGTTTCCAAAAAAAAAAAAAATTGTAGAATTGGCATGGCTGCTAAACTAAATTTGTTACTAAGTAATGACTGATTAGTGATTGTAAATTTGTATATAGTCCATAAAATCATAAATACTCATTTCAACATCAAATTTATTTTTAAAAAGGGGGATTTGAAAAATATTATGACGACCACGAAACACCCCAAATTCCGCTTAGAGCGCTGGTTCTTATTATTCGTCTTCGTCTTCTGGTATCTTCTTTTTACCCTGCAAGGCTGCAAATTATATCCAATAAATTAATATACAATTTAGATAGGTACATTCGTTGTACTTTGTGTTTCATAGGCTTACGGCACTGGATAATCAATCAATCAAATCAATCCTCTACTAATTACTAATTGCCTACCTATTTAATTATAATTATAAATTTATATAATCTTATTATTATTATAATTATTTATAATCACATACATTTTTTCAATATTTTTGAGAAATATTTCGCAAATAATTGACCAGGAAACATTAGAAAATGATAATGACAAAAGCAATGAATTCAATTCACCTGACAATTTAACTTGTCAACCAACACAAGAAAACATCCAAATACAACGACAAACATCTCGCCGGCCAGGAAATCCTCATGAAGTTGAAGAGACTGATAGACAAATGAAGAGGGCTTTTAATACTTAGAGTTTTGTGTGTATCATGACCACCAGACCGCGGTTGTAAATAGAACAGTGAGTATGATATTCCAAATTCTTCAATATCTAAGGCTGCTACTACTTGTTTACTTATTGCCTATGGGTAATACCACTCGTCCACGGTCCACTCGGTTATATAGGTACCATAATTATTAGTTATCACTCATAAAAACATTGCTATCTATACGGTCGATCTAAATGATGGTCACTTGCTAGTTGCTACTGAATTAAGATTTTATAAGAGTTTTATATCTCTTTATTTACATAATTAATTAATACAATAAATTATTACATTGTTTCTATACATGGGTTGTGCACCTACTGTATATCTTGTTTATAATATGTGGGTAATAACGCAGTTATTACAAGGACAAACCACAAAATTATTACGACGCCTGCAGTGTCAGATTTTAAAGTCAGAATAGTTCGATGTTTGATAAAATATATACACATTACACATAGTTTAATATAAATGAAATTATACTAGAAAAATTACTATGAGACACGTCGATCTATTGTAAAATAAAAATATGGTAGGTATATCTCTATAATCTATAAAATGTTTTTATGTAAAGTCAGTACCGAACACTAATAACCATAATCCTGATGCGCAAAATATCTAAACAATATAATTTTGTTGTGGAACAGTATCAAACTGTTGAAAACATCTCTCACAAGTAGGTAAAAGCTAGCCGAATCGATATGAGATATAATTTTTAATATCTATATATTTATATTAGTTTTTTCTTAAATTACTTATGAAATTGTTCTGTATTTTAATTTTTAATTATATTCTTAGTTATTATGAGTTATCATGAGAAATGGAATGTTATTTTGTTCAGCAATAATGTAGGTACCTATAAATATATGTGACGAGGAAAATATTACAATAATAGATATAGTATAGTATTATAATTTGTTATTATATACATCTATATTTTGTATTCGAAGTCATATACCTATGATTTGAAAATTGACATGTAGTTGTTCTTATTACTCATTAGTTATTAAAATCTATAGATAGATAGGTAATTCAGGTTCAGGTTGTATAATACATTTTGGTCTATATAATGTAGGTAGGTAGGTACCTACTCAATACTTTGATCAAAATTAGTAATTCGTTGACGATTATTATTATTTTGCTATTATCGTTATGAATTATGACATATAATGCAGTATGATATGTCCCAAATAGTTAGTATATTATATACTTTATTATCATGATGTTATTACCGATTGAATGTGTTCAAAGTTCAAAAAGGTCATCGTCAAACAATCTCTTATAGAGTAGGTATATAGTGCATACACATGATACCATATTATACGAGCGAGCCGCGAGGGCCAATGACGAAACATTTTATTTAGGGTGAAATTAGGATGGATTAACGTTAAAGTAAATTTTTCCTTTTTTAATACTAATTATAAAATAATATCATTATCATTTAAGTGTCAAAGTAAAACATTTTCACTTATACATTGTGATTTATGTATAATTTACTTATACACCTACAATCTACATATTAAACACCTAGGTACTATAATTGTTATGTACCCATTAAGGTTAACTGTGTCTCTACGGTGGTCGGTGCATCAAGTTCACTAAAGATGATAAAACCTTTCTCTTATCTATATCTTTACCAATAACTTGGATATAGGTAAATCCACAATGTGGTAAGATTTATCACAAGTTTAATTTTTTTTAATGTTTTTTTTTTTAGATTCTGAGTGGAGTGATAAATGTAGATTGTAGGTATTGTTTTTACAATGATGTGTGTTGTGTATGTGTACCTACACGAATTATAGAAGAAAAAAATGCTCTGATTTTCAACTCTGAGGGTGATTCCTGGTAGCGAATTGGATCTAGTTGCTACTTTTGAGATCAAAAGGGAATCCAGTATTTTTCAGAATAATAACAAAAAGAAATAAGAAAAACCAGTTTTTGGCAAACTCCATCTTATTTTTTTTATAACTCAAAAAAGGAAACTCAAAAGTTAAATTTTTAAAAAGTTTATTTTATAATTTCTTTAATTATCTAAATATGTTGACTTTTTGTATTGGCTATTTATATACATTTTTAACTATCAATTGTTTAAAATTTTTTTTTTGTAAATGTCGATAAAAATATTTTTGCTCGGGGAATTTTTTTTTTGGACATTTTAAGTTCAAAAGGTATTTATCCAACGATTAACTATTTAAGTTATTTTATTATAATTTTTTTTTCTTTATTTGGAATACATAATCTATACATAGGAGCACAATAAGTATATATGATGAGAGTAGGAATACATTTCATATTAAATATTAATTAAATAAACTTATTATAATTTAAAAATATTTTTCTCGGATATATTTGAATCTTTTAACGTACCCATATAATTATATTTTATAGACACTTTGACATTTTAAAATGCAATGTTATTGGACAAATCTAATTCAACTCAACGAATCACCTAGTAACTGTAAAATAAATTATTATGCACATTAGATATATTAACATAAATTATAAAATAGACTTTACTAATATTAGCTATCAATCTATAACATACTGCTTCCGTCTCTCTGATAAGAATCGTTTTCGTATGCAATTTTGTATTACTGAATTCAAATAAAACACATCCACTGACCTACTCAATGACGAGGGACACTCGACACAATATATTGTCTATTGTACATTTGTACAGCAGAGCGGTTATAACTAATTTATTCATTTTTTTTTTAATTAAAAAAAATAGTAGCTTGATATCCTCAATTATACATTTATTACATCAAAATCATGCCTATAGGTACTAAAAAAATGAAAAAGAAGACTTCGACCAAAATGTTCCAATCCAACTGTTTGCAGCAAATAATATATTGAAGCATTTAAAAAGCAACATTTAAATGTTTAACTCCCTATTTTTAATATTTATTTAAATAGCAACATAATTTCTAACTATAGTCTACAAGCAACAGACTAATTTTATTATTACTGTTGATTAACTTACGATTACATAAAAGTATTTACATATGATTTTGATTTATGCTATTGTAGCATTGTTGTATGTTATATAATAATTATTAACTGCTTTTGTATTCTATATTTTTGTATTTAAGTATATTATATAACAGCTATTGACTGACTTTACATAAATATAAAAGAATAAAAAATAATACCTACTCAGATTACTCATATAACTACATTACTATATTACTCATATAACTCCACCCGTTTTGTTCAGATGAATAAATATTATTATTATTAAATAGCAATTTTTTTTTTTCGTCTTGCGATGAATTGACTAGATACCACGCAATCCAATCCGTATGAATAACTATATTTAATTTGCCGTATACATAATAATATAGTACCTAGAAAAAAGTACATTATATACATACCTCAATACCTGCATGAAAAATTTTTATCACGGTGAGGGGCCCAGTAAATTCGACATGCGATTATTTTAACATAAAGTCATGACTCGTATGGTTAGCATAATCAGGTTAGCATATTATAGTCATATAACGATGGCCACATATTCGACCGACTGGGTGGTTGTTTGATTATTAATTCGTGGTATATTAATTTCTAGACGGGAGGATTTGACATAACTTTCGGTTGTAATTTATGTGAAGTTGGTATTTTGCTTAAATACTCGTAGTTTAAGTTAAGATATTTGAAAAAGTTTGACTGAATTAAGAAAAAGTTATTTCGAAGTGTACAGGAATTTGAGTACCTAACTAATTTAAGTCATATATTTTTATGGAGACATTAACTAAGTTTATTTAAAAGTTGAAGATAACTTTTTTCTAAAATAACAGAGAGTGGTCGAGTTTTGTTGTAGAATTATTATTTATAAAATTTACTTTTATACAATACATAATATAAATATATAACATAAATAAACTGAATTTTGATTGAGTATATATAGTTAATTAGTTATAACTAATAAATTGTAAACATTAAATACTAATAAGTTATTAGAATGTAATGCTTATACAAGCACAGTAGTAGACCAATATTTTCAGTGCTAAGAGTATACTCCACTCCGTTCAACAAAAGTTTTTATACTAATCAACCATTCATTTGTTTTTAGTTTTTGTATAGATTTAAATTCTTTGAAAAATATTCTGAATTGGAATATGAAATAAAAAATATATGCTGTCATTCAAAGAAGAACAAACTTAAAAATTATGACGATACTAATAGTAAAAGTATATATTTTCTTCAAAAATATTGTTTTGTAATGACTCCAAATTAGCCATGATTAGATAAAGGTAATATATATAAATAATTTATACATTTATAAATAAGATTATTTTATTAATAAATATAAAGGGATTATGTAAATAAAAAATATTTAATAATGTTAATACTTTTTGAGAAAATGAGTGTCTATACCTTTAATAGTATTACCTTGTGTAATACGTATGATCAAACACATTGTAAGATTCGTAGATTGCTCATAAGTTAGAAATCTTTTATTGTGTATAATATGGTATTAATGTATTATACTTATGTACGATAATTACACTAGAATCGCTTATAAACGATATAAATTGATCTGATTCTTTTTTTTAATAAAAAACTTCTATAATACATTATTACATGCTGCAGTTATTTTTGCTTGAACTGCAGCTGCAGAGTTTAAGTTGTGAGCTCGTTGTCGTTACAAATTACAATAGCACCCGCGGCGTCGATTGCAGTTTTTCCGTCCCTCCCACACCACTTAAATACAGGTACAAAAATGTGGTAGAAGTAATATTTTTCTCTCGATTTTTTAATTATTTTTTGTTCGATTAATAAAATAATAGAACCGAACAAACAGCCACTCCTACTTCGGGGAATAATTAGTCCGGTTTACCCTCCTCTCACCAATCTGTACAAGCTCATCAGATCTACTCACGACATTTTACATTCCGTACCGAGCGAGAAAACTATTTTGTAAATCCTGTGCGTCATGGCGGGGTTTCCGAAAGAGAATGCTTAAACATTGTTTCTAAATAACATTTACGTATTGTTATATAAGCGCGACAAATGTGACTTAATAATCTATGAAAGCTGCAGTGACGAAATTAATATAGATATATATTTGTTATGTGTATACACTGTAAGGCCGATAAATTTGTCTTTGTGTAGGTATAAGAAATGATCGAAAATATTTAAGTCGTGATGTGATACATTTTACGATCTGGATTTATGACCGTGGTTAAGTTTTTGTGAACTGATTTCGTTACGAGCCGATTCCTACAGCTATTACATTATTTATTTGTGTATCGCAAGTCAACATACTTCATTAACTTTGTCGGTCGTGTTTTTAACGATATTAGGTATTAGTATAAATATCAGACTTTCAGTTTATAGTATTCTCAAACGATTTATGTAGTAATAAACTAAATTGCATAATTTTTAAATTATATTATCGTATTATATAGCTTAGGTTGTGCGCCGTAAGTGGAATTATATGCATATTATGTGTATATATATTTTTGAGGGATGTTAAGGCCAACGTTATTCCATGAATATATTTGATTAGCGAACGCTTGACCGAGTCATGAAAATAGTTATTAAAACATAATAACAACAGGAATATGTTTTAAACATTTGGTGGTTACCAACAAAGTTCTTACATTGTTAACAGGTGTGCCTAATTTTATAATATGTCATGTAGGTATATATCTATCTTCCCAAATCCAAAACTAAAACAAAGGGTATCGATCTATCTATGTCTTTATTGCTGCCGGTGTAGGGTGGTTCGTATAACAATTAGTCGATATTTGTGACGTTTAATTTGTGAGCGAAATATTATAATTTTTTAAAAGACTAATAGTCACTGTCGTACAATATTTATACATACTTTGGTGTCTCGGTAACGTAACGTTTGGTTGCCAATGCAGTGAATATTCAGGGGAAATATTTTACGGTCACGCCGTTGGACAATAGTTTTTTTTATTAATAATTACTATTGTCTATTACAACGTACACATAGATATGTATTTAACACTTTGGTGCCATAAGTCCATAACAATGATGTGTATTCAATTTTCACATTTTTAATCTTATCACGTACAATAATGCAATACATTTATACTATGACGATGTGAAAACTATTTTTTTGGGTATATTTACTATCAAAATAATGTGTTCTTTCATTCTTTGTTTCTTATTGTATTCTATTTGTCACCCCTAAAATATTACTATCTGAGACCCAAGACTGTCTTTCTGCCCCTTTAAATATTTCCCTAAACTTGCATAATATCTAAATCTATATACGAGATGATAATGTGAACTTGTATTATCTTATATAGATATGTGTATATTGTAATAATGAATCATGATATGATATACAATTTAAACCATTTAATTGCAAAAGTTGGGTGTAGAATTCCAAATACCTACTATTTGTTGGTTGTATAGTATTACCTATACACCTAATATGATGTCAATAAAAATATATAATATTATCTAAAACAGTAAGAATGTAATACCTATAGACAGTGTAAGCTGTGGTGACGAGCTTATCACACTTAGACTTAGCCCAGACTCAGTGAATGTCCAATAATGTACATTTCTTTAGCTGAGTTTAGTTATTTGTTGGGATTGGGATACTATTCCTTATTAGAACCTAACCGCGGCCATATCGAAGAACTTCTACTGCAAGACCGTGCTACACAGTACACACAATATAATATATTAATATGCATAAATAACGCGTCGTGTATCTGTGTGATCTTATTTAAAAAAAAAATAATACCTAATATATACAATATTATAAGTGTGTTTGTTGAGCAAGAATATAATAGTATGATTTAAATATTAATATAGTATCTACCTGCAGCGTTATTTTATCAAGGAAACTAAGAACACATATAATATTATTCTTTAAAACGTCTTAAGTGGATCTTTAGTTAGCACGTAGTTCTAAAGATAACGCGCAATTTCAGTATTTTACATCATATATTACGACGAGTTGGTTATACTATAAATGTTGCTTGCTGCTATTTAAGTATAGATAGGTATACAAAATACATCTAATATGGTTTTTCGTTTTCACTGGTTTTGGTCGACCACCATAATTTCATAAGATATATAACATGATAAGATAATTATCTTAATCTATATGACTGTGTGAGCAAAATAATTAATTAAAAACAAAAAAAACAAGTCTGCAGTAATTTTAATTTATATACGTTTATTTTGTTTAAAATGCATCTTTAAAGCGCTTAGAGGCAATATTCTCTACGGGTAAGTCAAACGATTATTATTTTGAATTTATTGTGTATATAATATATATTTTAATTCAAATAAGTTTTTAAAACTATTCACAAATTATAGAAGGAAAAAAGTATTAAATAAGCATATAAATGTGTTCAATTATATATTGATTATAAAATACTTAAGTTAACAACACATGTGAAATCTATATATTATTTATTGATGTGTAAATTATGTGCAATAAGTATAACAATAAAATACAATTTTGAATTTGTTTGTACATGATGTCAGTGTTTGTGTCACAGCATCTATGTACTTATTAGTTTACTCAAAACTTGAAAACTATCTTTTATGTATTATTTATTTATTTACATATGTATTGTACATTTGTACTTATATAATGTATGAAGAAATTTTAACTTCAACGATTGTATATACAGCAAAAAAATATGCTGGGTTAATACACGATTAACCAAAAAATGTCAATGTTAATATTATAACCGACAAGGCGAATTTCGTAATAAGAAATGACAGTTGGCAGTTCAAACAAATTATAAATTATGAGTTACGTCCGTACACGAGTACACACTACACTTGTTACGTATATTATGTGACTTATGCTTGAGTTATGACGATTCTACGATCGATAATACGTTGAACAATACCGGTCAAACAAAAATGATATATTATAATTTATAATCTTAAATTCATAATGGTTTTAATTTCCTTATTGATGGCAGTGAAGTTTATTTTCTTATATTATATTCTATGATTGTGCAATTCTTACATTAAAACGCAGTAGGTATCTTACAATATTGATTTCTGAGTATATAAAAAAAAAGCTTTTGCTTTGGTGAAACGTTTTACGCACCAGCTGAGGTGGTTGCCACTCTTACGATGTATGCATAGGTATAAATATTTAAAATTGTTGGTATATTATTTTAAGATTTTTGTATTTTTTTCAGATTAATCATTAATGGTTATAATTTTCTAATATCGGTGCTCACTGTGAGCTGCGAGCCACAAGAGGTCTCATGACCGCTCACGGATCATCGAATATCCTTCGAGGACATAACTATAGTGAAATTACTCTATTTCTCTAAAACTTTTAAAAATAGTGTGTAGTCCAGGAAACTTGTTGTAAATATAAAACATTGCAGATCAACGGGTGATGAGAGATTTTTATGGAATTTATTCATTACTATTATTAGTGACGCCTTTAGTAACTATAAGAATATTTATCATCCGAGTCTTGGCCGACTGTCGTAAAATAAATATATAATATATCTTGGACAGGTTCATTAACTAAATTCTATTTAGCAATAGGTTCTTTAGCGACTAGCAAGTAGCCTAATATAATATATAATTATGTATGGACGTAGTTTGCGAAAAAACCTCGTAATGATTTATTCTAGATTTATCGAGAACCTGAAAAATGCATTAATTATTTTGTAATTTATACTGTAAGGAAATTTCACGCTTATTGTGTTATTTACGATACATTTTCATTTAAATAGAACCTAAATATATTATACATTTTAATTAGACATTTACCTAAGTAAGAAATATTTTAAATAATAATTTTGTTTTTATGCAGTTTAACATTATCGTATGTAATAATATACAGGGTTATAAAACAAGACGTATGCTCACCCCCTTTTTTCTTTAATAATGTAGTTTTTCAAAATCTGATTTTTGGTATCTTTAAATATACTCAAGACCATAATTTCAAATTCTTGAGATTTTTTGTGCCACTTAAGGTGTTTTCTGTGGCGATACAAACTTTTGTTTTTTAAATGGGAACCCTACTTTTTTACTGTAAATTATTTAGCGGATAATTTTCTTGAGAATTTTGATGTATTGAAATCAAGTGGGGTTCTCTTTTGAAAAACAAACAAAGACACAGGACACTTCTTAAGTGGCACAAAAAATCTCAAGAATATGAAAATATGGTCTTTGAGTATATTTTAAGATTCTAAAAATCAGATTTTGAAAAACTTCATTATTAAAGAAAAAGGGGGGTGAGCGTATTTGTTGGATCACCCTGTATAGGTACAGTGCCATTTGGGCCAATATTATGTCTTAATGAAAATTTATGTATATAGCTTAATAATATAACAGTATTCAATTTAATACTTAGTCGGTTTAAAAAATTGTATTCAAATTTAATTTTATAGCCAATTAGACTTAAGTAAACGGGCATTACAATATTTATCATTAAAACCTTTAAATTTCATAACTGCATGACGGTTTGATTTGCAATCTAATTGTGTTTAAGTAGACCGTCAGCCACTGAGCCTCATATATTGTCGTGTCTTGTTCGTAACAGTTATTATTGCTTCATAAGTTTTATTTGTATTTACAATATTTTTATTTTGGCACGATACGTTTTTTTTTGTATATGCGTATACAATGTACATATTATAATATAATATAGATAATGAGATCAATTATATTGGAATTTCGTTCAATTAAGCAGCTATAAGAATATTTTATAGGCGTGACCACTCGGCTCAAGGACTTATCCTTGCCCTCAGACACCCCTACACATAATAAAATTTAAATTTAAATTTAATATGAAATCATTTATGATTTGAAATGTAGATTCCGCATTAAACTAGGTAGTAATTATTGTTTCAGATTTATACAGATATCGAGTATCGTATATATTATATTATCTTTGTACAACGAATACACACAAAACCTCAACAATATTTACCTCGTTTTATTAATTCACATCAACTAACTAGTCCACGTCATCATAATTATTATACATGAATTGCAGAAAAACAATTGCTATAATTATGGCTATAGTTTCATTTAAGTATATATAATGTGAATAAAATATGATTAGTCCAAACTCGAAAATATGTGTATTAGACATTAGTACGTTTTACATTGGTATATAATTTCAACTCGTTCGAATTAATAAGCTCGACAAAACAATATTTCTCAATATAATATATGCGCTTACTTGGATGTATTATTATGTGCTGCTTTTTGTTACGGTGAGGTATAATATTATGACACAGCAGCCGTATCTAAACTAAAATATATAATTTTTTTCGTAAACATTATATCAAGCATACAAAAATTCCTGCGGAGGGATTTCATCCCGAAATTATTTATACAATATTAACCGCTAATTAAAAACATAATCAGTCCGTCTGGTTGTAAAGATGTATCAGACAATTTACATTGTTTATAATTGTCTATTATAAGTACAACTAGTACAAGAATTCAAATATTTAAAGAGAATCGATTTAAAGTTTTGCAACAAATTTTAAATTCATCAAATTTTTTTTAAGTTATGGAAAAGGTAAATTTTTGATTTTTGGTTAGAAGTTCATTATTTTTGTAATTTAACGAAAAAAAAACTCAAATTATGTAGTCTAAACATTATTCATACCTCATCAACTAAATTAATACAATATTTTTAATCACCTTATGTTATGTTATCTGTAACATAATGTTCATTTCGTGGGTCTTCGATTCATATTTATCTCTAACCCTGTTTTATATTATCTAAAATATTATGTTCACTATTATTGTTTTGTAATGTATTATATTTATCTTATGTTCCTATAATATATATTTAATAATAGTAAATAGGTATATTATATTGAATAATTGTTGAGCTATAATAGTTACACTAGATGCTAGTAAAAATAAAAAATTCAAATTTTGAAATTTAAATTTAAATACTTATCGAAAAATGACTTCTGTAAAACCTATGAAAGGGGTTATAATTTTGTCTAACTTTTAGGTCTTATTTCTAAATACCTACTTATAATTCTTATATTATATTTCTTTAATATCATTATAATATTACCTACCTACTAACTACTATTTCTACATTTTTAATATATTTGTAGGATTATTTTTCAACATAATGAAACAATGTATGTTGTCTATTAGAAAAAAAATATCTTTTTTCATTTCGTTGAATAATATATTACGTAAACAATATGAGATATATATGTTTGATTATTATGAATTTATGAATTATGTCTATAGTATACCTGCAACTAGAATTTAAATGGAAAAAACAATATCAATAATTCTATTGTATAATAATCTATCGTGTGCCTATCCGTATGGATTATCAATGTTTGGTTGATAGAATCAATTGTGAAACAACAAACTTATTAAGTTTAATAAGTGGCATATTTCAATTTTATTATAAATTATAGGTTGGATATATATAGAGTCTTGTAGTGATGCTATCGTAAAATATTGATTGAAAAACTTTAAAACCGAATTGTCTATTATAGTATGCTAATAAAATAATCATATACATTGTTAACGGATAAAGAAGTAATTTATTTTTCTGAAGGTCATCTGACCAAATTTTCGTGACTCGAGAATAAATGCATTGCACGTGGCATCATATTTGTGTAAGATTTACTGTGTCTGGTGTCAAAAATGCAGTGTTAATAATAACTTAATAATCGCACCAGGAAGAAATCTAACGATGGTCGATTTGGCGTTTAACTAGGTCATTAGAATTGTATTGTTTCTTATGAATTAAAAAAAAAACAGTTTAATAATGAATAAACAAATTATTTCGACCCCATTGGGCATTGGAAATGTAATAAATCATTTAAATCTACACTTGATTGGTTTTTAAACGTTATAAACTACCTCGAGTACCTAGATAATAATATAAATTATATTCAAAATAACTTAATAATAAGTACTATCTAAAGGTAATAATATAAACTTGATTTAAAAATGGAATGTTTGACGCTTGTTACATATAGTTATTGATAAAAACGGTTAAAATGTAAAATGCATGGTCATACTTTACATACTATTATACTTGCTCCTTGAAGGCTTGAAAGCTTGTTTTATAAGCTTAACGTTTATTATTATTATGATTTAATTTGTAACGTATGAGTGTCGATTAACATACTTCGTTTGTCATAACTTCCGTTTCCGTGGTTAACTATTTGTCGTTATTTTTTGGCCTATAAAGGTTATGGAGTACAGAATACTAGAAAAAGTAACCTAAGAGTCGATGTCCTATAGTACCTATAACTATAACCGTGAAAGTAAGTGATGTAATTACATCATTGTTCATTTTCCTTTTCTTCAATCTTAGTATTGACATTTGTTTAAACTATAGTGACTAAAGAGCATACATTTTTATCATGTTATGATTATCAATAATTTTTTTTAAATGTTCAACTCATGTATTCACCCAATGAGACTATTTTCGATTGAAACTTCACTACAAGTCAGACTGTCAGAGTCAGGGATTTTAGACATTATCTTTTTTCAATCATGCTCCAAATTAAAACATGGCCTAGAACCATAATGATTAATGACACATGGTCGTTTTAATAATCTCTCAATTCGACACATCAAGACTTAAAAGTGTTATATTGTTCACAATTTTGAATCGGATGTAATAATGGAACAATATAATATGCAAAGTACATCAACGAATTGCGGTTTGGAATTAACATTATAAGTTCCAATAATCTCATATAAAAACTCGATACAAATTGTATTTATTAATCACTTTCCAAAACTATTTGCATAGTTATTTAGTATAATTATACATGTATATTATTATATACAGTTGAATGATCCATTTAAGTCTTAAGAGGGTACACTAATTATTTCAAAAAGTATTAACTTTTTAAAATTTTTTTTTTAAACTTTTATATTTATGCTTTTCTAAAACTATGTAATTTTTTTATTTTTTTCACCCTTATATTTATTGATGAAACCTTATATACTTTATTTATACATATTTATTTCATATAATAGGTGTTTTAGGAACTTACAGTCAATCTGAATTATCTTCAATTTAAAATAAAAAAAATAAAAATTTTCTTCAGGAGCGTTAATTTATTTTTGACTTAATAACAATTGAAATAAGTGATTATGTGTAGGCGCTAAACCCCCACGTATTCACATTACACAAAACAATGTGTGAAGCTTAAGCACCCTATCTGTACCAGAGATTGAAAGGTGTAGTTGCGGCAATCATGAGTCGTCTATAGGTACCTATGTTACTTGTTATGTCTGATGTGTCATCGACGTATATTCATGCGATTCATGCCTTAACAATATCACCGAATATATTAGAATATTGCTTGTGTTTATAGCACATAACACATGTACCTAATATATTATGTGCCCATGAAGGTGGGCATTAACTTCTTAAAAAGTTAATTTTTTAACTTTTCAACTTACTTAATTAGTTAATTAATTTTGTTTTTAACTTATACAGTTAAAATTTGAATTGTTTAACCAAGTTTTTATAGTTAAATATCATTATCGTGCAGTTTAGTTAATTACAATTTTTTTAAAAGCACTTTGCTGATGCAAAAATAAAATGAGAATCTTCAATTATATATAGATGTAGCCGCTTATAAGTTTGAAGTTTCTGATAACAATATGCTATACTGCTATAGTAACAATTTAGCGTTTTATGTTTACAGTGTTAAACAGTGTTTTGATAAATGTTTGTGTAAATCAAAATACTAGGCAATTTACGACTTATGAATATTCTGGATTAAAAAAAGAACTAACTTAACTCAGTTTAAAAAAAGTTAGTTTTATTTTCAATCTTGACTTGAAACTTATAGGGTTAAATTTTTTTTTTTGACTATTAACTTCACTGGAGGCAATTTAATTTCATCGACTTAACTTGTCACTGTTAATTATTTTTATTAACTTGCCCACTTTTGATTATCTCATCTTGTAATGTGTATGGAATTCTGTACGCCTTAAGTTCGTATACTGAGTTCAGAAAACTCATAAAATATGGATTAATTTGATTTTGGTCATTTATATAATGTGTATAAGCATAATGAATATTATGGTTCCTTCAATACATATATATGTGTATAGTGGATATATGTGTACAATATGCGCTGTTGGAACAGATATCGATTGGAAATTTGAGATCAACTATATAATATACTAGTTTGATATATTTATAACCCCCTCCCCCACCCAAAGGGCGCATTTTTCCAGATATCGATTGGAAATTTGAGATCAACTATATAATATACTAGTTTGATATATTTATAACCCCCTCCCCCACCCAAAGAGCGCATTTAATGATATAAAAAAACTACGAATTCGATTGGTGTCAATAAATTGTTTGACAGGCTTTCTGTTATTGTTATAACGCGTTGGTCATTAGTGAATTTTAATTTTTTTTTTTAGTGTTCAACGGCGTACAGGAACGTATATTATATTATGGTCCATTAGCCTATGCGCAAGGGCCACGGACGCAATGTTAGGAATGCGGTATGTAATATCAGTTAAGTATATAATATATAGTCACATATACATAACAATATGTGTAAATATAATATCGTATATATTTTATATATTGGTGAACGCGTGCTCCCGGACCTTGGACTCTCGTGGCGCTACGATACGCAGTTACACAATCTTTGTCGTTTTTTTTTTATGTGTGTTTATGTGGGTGGTGATATTATATTATTATAATATTATACTCCCCGAGAGAAGGCTACGTTCACGCCGCAAACATCGATAACGATCTCGACTAATCGACTGTTATACTCGTGTTGCCTGCATATATACATACATTTATTATTACATACCTATCAATATAATATTATCATTATTATGATAAAATACTATAAATTATTTGCTTTAAAATAACTTTTTTTTCCAGCATACGAAATCGATCGTAACGATACGTTCGAATAACATCATATCATATTGGAAGACCACAACGTGCCAGTGTATAGGTAGGTACTACTCGTATACGATTGTGTAAAGGAAATACCTCATATTATTATGCTATTTTCTGTTGATCCAAAGATATTATTATTATTATTATTATTATTATTATTATTGAAAGGCGTGCAGGTGTTGACGTGTGCAGTGTCGTGAGTATCGATATTATGACTATATATATATATATATATATATATATATACACATATACTTACTGCAATATATAGCCGTACGGCAGCAGTATCTGTATTATTACATATTATGTGTGTGTGCAGCTTATACAGTGACTACTAGCCGTACGCGTTTTATGGTCGATACACATATTATATAATTATACGATTTGTAACGTGTGTCGTGTAAACTGTACATAAATTATTATTCGCGTAACTCGGTTAATTTTCGTGGGCGTATATGTCGATTCCGCCGAAATGACCTTTTTACCTGTAAGATACTCATCGACTACGCCGAACTTTTTTATACGCTTTCATTCTGAACTGCACATATATTATTATATACGCTTTAAATTAAATATCTTGTAGTTAATGGTGCCAGTAATGCAATTTAGTTCGGACACGGCTTTTACCTAAGATTAATCACAGGCCCCAGGGGGCTTCATTAAACATCATTTGGGTCTCAAATTTCAAAAACGGCATGAATTGGGTTCGGGCGTATTTTATTGAATATTGTAGGGTCTATATAGCCTATTAGCGTTCCCAGGGATCGATAGACATCATGTGAAGGTTGTCTACAAAGTCCCTCAAAAATTTGGTTTTGTGTTACTTAAAGGTAACAAGCTGCCTGATGTGGAAACTATTATTCAATTTTTATTTTTTATTTATTGGTAAAAGATCCTTGACAACACCAAGGGCCATTGGGTTTACAAATTATTTAATTAATTACATGTATGGTCTACTTATTCTAATTATTCTAATGGTTTTTAAATCTTGGTTTGAAGTTTGGTGGCTGTGATGAATTTCATTGGCTGAGGATGGTTGTGAAGTATTTCAGCTAACGATTCATGCTGATTAGAACTTGTTCTGATGCAGTATTCGGCATTTAGTGGGAATGTATTTGATAGTGACTTGAATTTTGTAACAAAGTTTAATTTATGGAAGAAATGTAAAACACACATCGTTCACTAAACTTAACAGGGTCGGTTTTCCACTGGTAAAACAAATAAGGATCTTTCTCTTAAAAATATTTCTTTTTCTGCTGTTTTTTTGTTTGGTTGTGTTGCTCAGCTCACAATTGATATGTAAATTTCACTCTGAATTCCAAGTAAAACTTCTATTAAAACAATTTTTTTTATCCAACAGACACTTCTAGCCTTGGCACGTGCCGGTCTACTCCACCACCAATATCTAACAGCAAGTTGTTATATGTTATAATCCGGAGACAACTCTCCGGTTACGTTGTTATCAATAATATTAAAAAAAAATATTACCACGGACCCAACTCGTGTTTAATTTAAAAGATCGAATACCTTGGAATACCCAACTCAAGTTTTACCGAGTTCTTATCCCCGTACACCCCCTCTACTAACTAAATTAATAAATAAGCACCAACATTAAAATAAAAAAATTATTCAGAATGCTTATTTTTAATTTCTTTTAACTCAAATATTTTACATAATCTGGAAAAAAAATTTTAAAGTAATAATTATAAGATCATTAACATTATATAAATCTAAAATTAGTAGTAATTGAATAGTTGATAAGGGTAGGTCATGTAATTTAACAGATTACAGTTTTTCGAAAGGGAGGAGGAGAATCCTAGAATCCTACTTCTACGTACGCTATTAAAACCAAGGTTTGTATAGCAAAATAACGTTGTTGACCACACTCTAAGTCCCTAACTGAAATTTGTAGTTAATTCGTGACAAAATAACGTCGACGAAACTTAGGCAGTACACATATATATAGGTATATTAGAGAACTGAACATAAATAAAATCAGCATATTAAACAAAAAATGATAAGATACGTTTCTGGACGATTATTTAAATAAAAAAATGATTTAGAAACCATCTTATATTAAACTGGCATCATCAAATCACTATTTACAAAATGACAATTCAATTTAATTTTGTAAAAATTATAACGCCTACTATAATAAGTGAGTTACATTATTTTGTTTATATATTAAATTATTTTGTATATTATAATTAATATTTATAATTTAATATTTTATTGATTTTTGCCATAATATACTGGAATCGGTAGCCAGCCGAATTGATGCTAAAACCCCCATTTTCGGACTTTATAGTTGCGAGTACCTATATAAAACTAATTGAGAGTTAAAGTAAGACATATCTAATGTATGTTGTCCAAAAGGATACTTATATTTATATTTGTAGATGTTCGACCGCAATAAGCTAATGTTTTTATCTACTGTCGTATAATATTATGACTGTAGCCCGTAAGTAGGTACATACGCTTGTCGTCATATGTTAATTCGTGTACATTTTTAATAGCCGACACTTCCACTTTAGCCTGCACAACTTCTACACTCGTCTGTCGCACGCATATACGTATTTATATCATTGTATCAATTCAATGTAGATTATAATACATAACGCCACAATGTTTATATAAAAAAAAATAATAATATAAAAATAATAATTATCCTTGCGATTCAATAAAAATAAAAATACCGAGTGTTATTTAGAGGACGTCATGCTGAGGTTTATTACATTTTTCTCTCTCACGGGTGCTTTGCGTAAACGAGTTTGCGAAGATCAATCATAATAATAATGGTTGTGGGAAGTGATTTTACAGCTCTTAATACGCATTATACCAATTATTGTATTATACACAAATTAAAAAAAAAACACAATATTTTTCCAACAAACTACGAGATTTATTGCAAAGATATTGTTTTCTTAAATTATTATTACAAGTTTATTAAATTTGGAATAATTTGTGAGTAATCTGCATGAACTTTTATTTTTGTTACACTCTTGTTCACGTGCGATAGAAGGTATAAATTATATTACCACGATATTATAAATATAACAAACCTTGGATATTAGCTTCATGCTTTTAACTGAAAATATTAATCACGAGTATAACTACATTACAGATTTAATAAAATAGTTTTAATTAACAATGCATACATAGGTAGGTACCTACCATTAAAAAAATTTATTTTAAACGTTCAGAGTAACACATTCGTTACTTCTTGATTATAGTTTATAATTATAATATCCATTCGCTTTATTAAGTACTAGATGTTCAGATATAATATATTTTGTTTAATATTTCCAAGAGTTGGTTTAAAACAATACAATTATTAATAACTGACGATGAAGATTTGATGTATTCAAAATTTAAATACTGTCCAAGGAAGTAATATTCTAAGTGTTGGAGGAGGGAGGGGGTGAGAGAACGCTAGTTCGTTACTTTTGATAAACTACCTGTTTAGTACTACATTATTGTTATAGTTACCTACTTCACTGCAGTTTTAAAAATGATAGATACACGCGCGCCGTGCAATATAAGTGTAGTAGCTTGTTAATATTTTAAAAATGATTTTAGCATATAGAACGGGCAGTAAGCGAACAATAATAATATAATAATATATAGGCTATAATATGGTGCACACGAGGGAGGTGAGAGGTCAGTAGCAATCACGAATCGCGAACAAGACAGACGGCGTTTTTCGAATTATTATAATAAAAAATAGGTTGAATAATAATCGTTTAGTGTACTGCAGTAGGTACATTTCGCTTGTTTAATGGGTATTAATTTGTTCTTTTCGTATTTCATTTCCAATGAAATTGTAACACGTTTCCCAACAACCAGCTCGGTGAAAGTTAACGGCGGACCGATGCTTGCACTTGTCCTTGTGCTTATGTCTGTCACTGTCCGTCCGGGGTCAATTCGTACATGATTATTATTATTACTATTATATTATTATGTATATCGCACATGATAATAATAATATTTTAATCGCGCGACGGAGAAGGAACACATTATATTATATTGTGGCCGAATTCAAGGTCGGGACGTTGTATTATTGTTGACCGGACCCTTAAGACGTATTATTGCGGCCGTTATTTGTTATCATATTATAATGTGATATAATGGACGGATAAAGTTTCACAAACTCACGACGAGTGTCGAGTGTTGGCGTGTTACCGAATATATTATATTATTATAGTTATATTTGCAAATTGCAACCGTCGAATCCGGAGATCGCGGACTGCACGTTTTCGATGCCCATCGTAGATTTTTAATATTCCTCTGCCATCGACGAGATTAGAAATAAATTTATTGATGACAACCTGACCAGTAGTGCTGTAACCGGCAAGCTGTAATATTATCAAATTGTAAAATTGTTTTTTCATAACTAACTGAACGAATTGGACATGTTATTTTGTCCGCGCGGTGACATAATAATAATATAAACGACAATATTTTCGTTGTGGTTTTTTGTTTTCGATTTCATCATATTTTTGAAATATCATTGAGATAGGTTTATTTGTGAAGGTTAATTAATTTTTCGGAATTCAATTAGCAAAATTACTGTATTTGGTAACAATGTATCTATTTGAGTGCGTAACATTGAAGAACACGTCGCGGTGCGTCGAAGAGATCTAAAAATTAGTTTTATGGGTGAGAAACGATTTTCGTATACGAACGGCCATAATAACACGGGTTCTACTGCGATTAAAAATTATGTTCAAGATCTACGCGATTGCAGTAATTATCTACTATTCCTTGGAATATTAAACACGCCAGTATAGACCATAGAATATAATAGTTCATTATAACTTATAAAAATTATATTTTTTGCCTACACAATATACTGCAATAATAGACATAATATTAAAATATAGTTACCTATATGTCATATAATTTTACATAATTGAAATTTCTTCCTTGTTATTCAATTTAACATACTTTAATTAGTAGTTTATTCGATTTAACATTTAATTTATAGGTACCTTATCCATCACATAATATAATATAATAAACTCGTATGTGATCAATAAAAATTAAAAAATATTAAACGCATATATCTGTGTGACTAATTATACTTTGAAAAAAATAAACGAACTATCTTTACACTCATGCAATGCAGTCTAATAACAAAGTTACGCAATTGATTTAAATTAATAAGTTTTTAAAAAGCTATAATTGTTTCAAATTTACATATATGCATGAGACGTATAATGTGGAGTGAAATGTATTTTAATTGTATTTGTAACATGCCTTGTGGGTGGTAGGTACGGATCACAGGTATTGTCCGATAGGCGATAGTCGTAACAATATACATTGTATAGGGTTTATAATACGGATTACTGCAATGTGTACAGACTGTCGGACAAAATCAGATTGATGGAAAAAATTAATATTAATCTCAATCATGGCAGGCATGCGACACATCAGCGACCGTACTCGCCGGGACTGTCGCGATATAGTGTTTACAGATCCGATCCGGTTTATTGCACTCACCAGTGGCGCTGAAGTGTTTAAAATATACTACGACATAGTTCATTGAAGGAAATCAAAGCACCTACATAATGTAATGTTTGATCATTTATTTTTACCTAACCTAACCTAATCTCTAGATCCACAGCCGGATATCCTGAATACCCAACAGTGTCCCCCCCTCCCTTCCATCTAAAACATCTACTATGTCATGTGTTATGGATAAATTAGGTGACGGTGCCACTGAGAGTCAAAAGTCGGTGTCATGGGTATAATTATGGCGTCTTATTGGTAGGTGGGGACAGACCGTCCGGTCTGGTCTATTGGCATTATACCTGATTGACTGGACGACTGTCGGATGTATAACACTTTAGGTTAGGTTAGATTAGTATAAAATATTATTCAGTTTTTATTTTATTAGACTGTATTTTAACTTTACACTGTACTTACCTATAAACTGGTAAATAAATCAGTCACTTAAATAATACACTCGCCCGACCAGAGACAAATATTAAATATTGAGAGTTTTGAAGCTTCCACCGCAATATTAATTGCTATCTAACTATTAAAAATAATATTGATAGCGGCTTGCAGGTAGGTACCTATATTATTTAATAAAATGTTTGAAAAGCTTGGGACTAAAGATGAAGAATACTCCCACTGTTCTCTCCTAAATTACTTATATGATTACTTGATGGTTTTGGTAAAAAATGTGGTGAACAAAATTTCTGGGTCTGATATTTTTTCCCAAGCCGCCTTTGATAGAAGGTGTGAAGTCAGTTGGCAGTTCAGTCATATCGCTCATGAACTGAAAGTCATGTGGCCGCCTGAGACATGAAAATTATGGTCGCCAAAAATCAAGTACCGAGACCCGAAAGTCGGAGTACTATGGATTTCCTGAGGACTGTATACGAGGTTGGTTGTCGTTAAGTCCAAATGACAAGACCCGAAAACGATTTTTCACTCGTATTTTAATAATTTATCAAAATATATGACATAATAACGGATTGGACTCGTCAAAAAACCCGATGCATAGATATTAAGTATCAGTATATTTGGTAATAGAATATTATTATTTAATTATTTGTAAGTACCTATAGGTACTCAAAAATTTACATTTATAAAATTGTGTAATCTTTAAAATAATTTACAATTTTCGTATGCTAGGTATACCATATCATGCATATACTATATTATGTACCTATTATTGATGCATTTTAATTTAATTTTTGAACAAAATATTATTTGAAAAAACCACAAATGAAGTTGACTAGCAAGAATTAAAATATATAATTCAGATAAATCAACAAAGGCAAATGATCGACATCCACGATGTCTGGTTTAATTGTTTAATAGTCGTAAACAAATTGAAAATCGCCAAGAAATCTTGAGTTTCATTTCATATGTTTAGTTTAAATTGTATTTTATTCTCGAGTTATAAAGTACTCAAGTACTTTAACACCCAATCAAGGAAAACGGGTTATGAACAATTGTGAGTATTTGGAGAATTTTCCGTATAAGACTGCCGAATAAAAAAACTTACACAATTCTGTATAATTATTTGCTCCATACTCGGTATATAACGTGTTATGCATGAACGTAGCTGTAGA
This sequence comes from Myzus persicae, assembly GCF_001856785.1. Lineage (NCBI taxonomy): Eukaryota > Metazoa > Arthropoda > Insecta > Hemiptera > Aphididae > Myzus > Myzus persicae. Next base: position 174,004 of record NW_019103155.1, on the reverse strand, counting down.
AAAATGATTGAATTTCATTCCTAGTTCCGACCATAGGAGCCAAACCAATAATTATAATTCAAACTTCGAAAAAGATATTACGTGTATGATTAATTTTTATTGTCGTTTCAAATATTGTGATATAATTTTTTTTTTATTATTATTAAAGTTTATTCTTATTGAAAACGGTAACGGACCATCGATCACCCGCCGAGTCTCTTATTATACATCATGTATGACCAAAGCAAATGTGGTTTTCGAATACACAAACACGACCAGTTGTATACTATATTTTCAAATATGTGTATATGCAGTATACACGTATGTGATGAATGTGTAATGTTTTTAATGTGACAAGACGTATATACATTATATGTTTTTTTTTCGTATTTTACCACACCTACGCCAGAGGCTAACCGCTTTGCGGGCTGAACAGCTTTGTTTCCTAACTGGATTTTGCACTCAATAATAACATACAATAGTGTTACAAAATGTTCACTGTTGAACTATAAAAAAGTGTATCGATGTGAACTTGGCTTTAGAACTATATCTATCAGCTACCGCAAGTTTTAGACGAGTAACGCTGCACTATATACGCACAGCGCTTAAGACCAAAGTTTGTTCTTCCATGACGACTTGTACTGGTAGGTGTGGTTGAACCTTTGAACTATGACACTATATTTCGTACGCGGCCATGGACTCGACATCGATTTTATTACATTTTCTATGTAAAGTATTTGTATTACACTGCACACTATTAGTTTGCCGACCTTAATCTGCCTGCGTAAATCATGACAATGGTATAATTTTTAATGAACATTCCAGCAAGTCCTGTTTTACAATATACCTATAGAATATAGATTATGAATATTATGGTAATATGAATAATTTAACTAATATACTATACTAGCTGACCCCGTGCACTTCGTTACCCGTTAGAAATTCTGACTCCATGTCGTATTATGATTCAAACTAGAGATCCTATTAATACTATTAAGGTTCTCTAATTCAAACTATTTGTTTCAATTTAAGTTTAATTTTTAACACATTAACTATAACATTGCGCATTTATTTTACTTGTACCATCTTAATCGTTATTAAAGGCTTTTAACACAATCATTTTGATGGTTTTACCTACATATAAAATACAGGTCTAAAAATACATGCAATCATAATAACTTGTTTATTTTTTGTAACTTATAGAAACATTATATTCATCTATACTAATTAATATATAAAATGACAGCGTTTGTTTGTGTGCTCGGGGTAAACTCCGAAACTACTTATTAGATGGTGTGCCGTTTTTTAAAATTAAAGAGGACATCACAGAGAAGGTTTAAGGTATACATTTAATCCTATAAAGTTAATGAGTAATTAGTTATTGTTAATTAAAATAAATTTGTAAATTGTATACCTATATTATATACATTTTGTGTGGCAGGTATGAGGTATTGTGCTCTCGCGTTGTCTGGCGACGATTTTGATTGTTATTGATTAATTGTTGATTATTGGTTGGTTTAATCATTTGAAGGCGTAATTGATTTTACATTTGATTGAAGGTTAATGCTAACGTACTACTCTCATTTTCGAAAATGCCTAGACGAAAGTAAAGCTACCTTTAAAGTAGAGGGTCAGGTTTACGTTGCCGGCAGTATTTTTCCATATCGTAAGCAATATAATTTTTTTTCAACATTATAAAGAATCCGCGGTGGCGACGCTAAATTTATGTGGCTACATTACCACGGAGACGTGACTAAAAGTGGTCTAAAATAAAAATAATTATTTTATATCCAGAAAATAAATATTAAATTAATATCTGAGAAATCTTGCAATAGTGAAACATTGCCGGGTCAGGTAGTAATAATTAAAAGTCAGTGTTCCATACAAAATTCTCAAATTCTCAATAAAAAAAATGAAGGACTACCTATTGTGATCAAATATAGCCTATCTTTGGGACAGTGTAGCTGTCTGATAGACATTTTTTTTTTTAAATCGGTTGAGTAGTACCAGGGATTACGCCGAAGAAACAAACAAACAATTTTTCTTTCTTTATAATATTAGTATAGATGACGTATAAAACTTTTTTATAGATTTATTGAGTTGAAGCTAAAATTGAAAACTTTAATACAATTTGTTGCAACTCACTATTTACGTTATAATATTATAATGGAATAATGGATATTGAAATAATTTTAGTAGGTGTAATGTGTATTATGTATGTGTATGATGCATGTTTGCGATATTATGAATATATTAATGTATAATGATGATATTCATACCGACCTTTTTGACAATAGATTTCTCTTTTCACTCAGAATCTTAAGTGGCCGACATTTTTGCACCATTCTTACATCAGGGAATTGAGTAGACACTATTTAAGGTGTATATACTTTATAAACGCACCTATATATATTTTAAAATTAACGTCATTGGCGGATTTTGAGGTGTTTTTTTCTAGTAACTATAATTATATGTTTATTGATTCGTATCACCGATTAGAAAAAATATACCTTTCAAATTAAAATTTAATTTTTTCAATAATTTATTAATTACAACTTAAAATTTTGATATGATGTTAGGTATAATAATATAATATAATATGATCTTGCTCGAGTTGCTCATGAAAATAATGGGATTGAAAGTGGTTATTTCTGTCTTTGTATAACACATGCGCAACATATAGAAATTTAGATGGATTCTTTTTCAATCGTAAGAACTTAACCTGATTTATTTCATGAAGCGTTAAGACTTCTAAAAACAGATTTGAAATTATCGTTTACTTGAGACCGATTTTTCCAAATTTTTTATTTTTTCTTAAATTTTTAATTCCTTCTTTTTTAGTCCTATAACTTTTTTAAGATTTAGGGGAATTGAGTAAAAATGTGGGAAATTCGATCTCAAGTAAACTTTACGACAAATTAAAATTGTTTCAGAATGCTTATCGCTTCATTAGACGAAGCGGTACATTGAAAATTGGAATTTACAACACACATTTAACTATTTAAGTACCTTTCACGCGGCTATCACTACTTATCTAGATAAGCTATACAATATAAATATATAGCTATAACTATAGATAGGCAGTTTGTTTCATCAAAAGTTGTTGTATTATTCAATAGTTTTTGTGAAAATCGTGAACAACTATTTGAAAAATCACAAGGAAGTAGGTATCAACTTTTTAACAATCCTTGAAATGCTTTTTTATAGTGCTCCTGGCAGAATTTTTTTTTTTATATATTTAGAATTGTTTTTTTTCTTATATATTTAGAATTGTAATTTGATTGTTCAAGATTTATTATCATTACACATACCAATACCCTGGTGCACTGAAGTGGACGGAGCAAGGCGAGCATCAAGCATTCTGCAGTCTTTGTAAATCTTGTCCGGTCATTTTCATTTTATTTTATTCAAACTTATGTATACATTATTTTTTTTTTTGTGAACTTATACAATTAGCCATTAGTTATATTTTCTTTCCAAGTGTTTATTTACTTAACAAACTTGACGAGACATGAGTACATGTACATGTTATTGTATAATTATTGTGCCAATTTAGTATACGGCTTCGCATCTTATGCTCTTACATAGGTACCTATATATGTTGGCATTGAAGACGTATTATATGATATAACATATTTTTTATTCAAGACTGTGTTACACTCAATAAATTTTGTATTTTGTATTTTTCAAGTTATATAATACAATCCAATTAGTAAGTCACGTTTTTGACTCCGTTTTTATAAGGATAAAAAATAAGTTATAATAACAATTAATAACTATTACCTATAGCATGAATGATTCAATGACTGAATGATGATAATTATACCGTATATTTAAGTAGTTCACTTCATTAAAATGAGTGAATTAAGCAGTGACTTTTGAGTAGTCTAGGGTATTCAATTTATCATTTTTTAAGCTTTGATTTGTTTTCCTCGAGTTAGATAGTATTTCAGTTTGATTAACTACAAATCCATAGTGGCTTTGGAATTTTAACGGATGACAGTACGGTGTTGTGTTATATTCTGGTCAAATAAATATTCTTAGGTAATTCGTAAAAAATAGTTTATAATACGTTAAATGCTTTAAAAATGAACAAATTAAATACTTTGGCGATCATTTTATTTTCGTTCGAAGTAAAATAGCACAAATTATCCATAAAACGATATTTTAATCGACAATCGTATTCAGTATATTATATATAATATTATAATAGTTTTAATGAATAATTATTATAATCTTAATTCGAACTGTGACGACTGACGAGCACTGGTAAGATTCGTAAACAATTTCGAAAAAAAAAATTTTTTCGTCAAAAATATGTTTAGCCTTACACAATCGATTACGATAAACACTGGTTTCTACAAAACCTAACTATGTTAGTTAGTCATAATTAAAAAAAAGTGAAAAACCGTCGAAAATAGGTTATTTTCATTAAATTCACGTGTTGCGAAACAGTTTTGATTGTATTTTAACATTTACAACAGATGCCTACACACAAGACGCTTTGTATAATATATTATATGATGTATATACCATAAGAATTCAAACAGAGGCAGCCTAGGGTGGTTAGTACAGTTAAATTTGAAAGGGCCGATCAGGACTTGGTCAGATTATGTGTTTAATGATTTACTATTAACATATTTTATTTTTGTAGTACGAACGCGGTCGACCAAGAATATGGCGTCATACATTTGTATTGTGATCAATCTTTTATTATGTTATAGATCGATCAGTTGACTGGTTGGAGACAGTAGAAACGTATAACTACATTAGTTCAAATGTCAAAATACGATTGTATAATGTTTATATAAAACATAATTTATAAGAATTAATGAAAACCGTCTATGATATTTAGCATTTGATATTTGCCACGTTATACTAACTGCACAATATATTTAAGTACTATTATAGTGGTACATAAAAAATTGATTCATTAAATGGTTCAAAAAAATTTAATGGACCAACCATTAAATCATTTTTAAGGGACTGCTAGCTCACTATTGATTTTTTCAATGTTAAGTGATGATTTATGCACCCCGGTATAAGTATTATTATAAAAATAAATATATGAATTTTCGCTGTACTTAACTTAATAAAAGTGTCAATAAATATACAGTATAATGTAATTAACATATTCCTTTTTAATTTTCATTATACATTTAATTCATTTAATTCATTTAATTCATTGCATAAATCAAATTTATAACACATGATTATGTTTTGAAATCTTTAAAAGTGTACAAGACCACATAAGTCTATAAAAATATCATCATCCCGGATGAATTTATTTAAAACAACAAAAATTATACATATCTACATATGTGTATGAGTAAAGTGAACACACACATATTATGAATTATTTCCTTGGATAAGACTAGGAAATACATTTTTATATTTTGTCAAATCGATCAAACCTATTTAGACGAGTTCTCACAATAAATTCAACGTGATTTTTGGACCGAATACAATTTCTTTTCGTATCTAACGAGTAATAATTCCCCCCCCCCTCCATATCACCACATCTTGTGCACGAGTACCAATTTAGGGATCTACAGAGTGGTACTAATAATTTACCGTAATAGGTATACTTTATGAAAAGTTAGATTCATCAACGTAATTTTAAATTATATATAATTCCATAAGCCTTCCATAAACCGAGCTTCATAATATGAATGTATTTAGGTCAATTTCATAGTTGTAAACATAGTTCTAAATATTTAAAAAAAAAATGTATTGAACAACTGAATTTTAGTATGATATTCTCTTCCTGACTTATTCCTATACATACCTACTTAACAGCGATGTTTATCATTACCTATTGTGTAATATTATATTAAAACATAGGTATATAAAATAATAATATTATGTATCATGTGTACATAAATTCATCTATTAAGTATATTTTAGTGAATTTTATAGATCACATTATTAATTCTAAAAATAGGAGGAAACTCGTATACAATCGTTAATTACGAATCACCTGATCATAGGAGTTAACTAGTGTACATTAACATTTTTATTTACCTACGATAAGGATGACTAGTATGCACCGAATATCATATATCGTTTTGAAAAAATGTTCATCGTGATTCCATGGCCCATAAAACCTCGTCATTAAGATTGGACGATTACCTATATGCAATACATATACATATACACAAATAAATGAAAATGATCATATTTATGGGCCACTTGGTAAATGGGCTGGTAAAAAATATTCGCTGCGCCTGGCATGAAATTCTGCACTCAGCTATATAATATGAATAAACCATGTCATAATATAATGTGTGTGCTAGAGGGGGCTCTGCGGCATACGATAACGCGTTTACTGTAAATATAGTATCGCATCGCGTGTATGTACTACATAGGAAAGTGATAGGCTTAAATGTCGACTGCTGTGGAATATCTGGCCTGTGCAAAATATATAGGTATTTATAGATACCGTACGCGTTGTTCGAGCGCCCTTGGCTCCTGTTGTAGGTACACGGATAACACAATTTAGTACCGGGGTCGAAGTAAGCTGGCTGAGCGGTCGTCGCTGTTGGATTCCTGCGACGGCGTCATCACGTTCCGGATCATCGGCCTCGAGGACGAACGAGGTCGTCTCGGGTTAAGAAAAAAAGTTTGCGCGGGAGCAGTGCTCATCGCCGCGGTCGTCGTGCGACTTGCGAGTAAAACGGTGGCGGCGTACACGGACTGCGTTATATTATTATTGTATATGATACGATGAGATATAACTATATAAGTAATATTAATATATGTCCTACACACGCACATATTATATTACATGCCGATTGTCTACAGAAGATGCAAATGGAAGAAAGCGTTAAAGTTTCAACTTGCAAGCTTAGTAAGTAGTGCGGACCTTCCAGGGACAGATTTAGGAATTAAAACGGAAACGAGACACAACATTATCACTTAAGGTCGCATAATTAATATAAATTAAATAGTATATCTTAAGTAGTTTCTCGAAAAGTAACAAACTATAAAAAATAGTATAAACATAATATAAAATGTCGTTGTATTTTATACATATTAGACACTGTAAATTATTACATACTTTTTTTTATAAATTAATGAATTGACGACAAAGGCGAATCCTTTTAAGCTGTAACAGTAAGGAATTCAGTGTCCATATTAGTGGCATAGTCCCCTATTCCCCTTTGAGTATTATATCCACCACTTTATGCATTATGTGCCTACTGCCTACTATACCTATATATTGCCATTAACCCCATTTAACTTATCTTGTCTAACCTTTAAATGATTCAAATAAAAACCACAAGTTCAATAATAGATTTGTACATATCAAACATTTTTAGGAAAATATCTTGCCTCTCTGACAGCTACAGATTTGAAATCAAAAGTCCATATTATGTATTTTATGGACATATTTATATCAAATATTATTCTTTACTTATATCACATTTTATGTTATCTTATTTATATTGTCATTTTTATACTACGTATCTGCGTATCGCGTACTGCCTATATTATATTCAACGATAAACACTAGACATACCTACCCACGTATCTTAAACTGTCCATACATTTTTAAATGACTAGTAAATATTTTTACAATACCTGAAACTATACATGTATAGTGGGTATACTCGTATACTATGTGTATAATATAAATGATTTGTACCTACCGGATAGTGAATATTTTAGTTTATGTATATAGAACACTTAAACGCTTTGGGATATTACTTAACGATAGTATGCATTTAATTGTCCGACAATTTCGTCATTATCATCCTCGCAATTATATCACACACACACACACACACACACACACACACACACACACACACACACACAGTTGCGCACGCATATACAATTTTTTGTGTTTGTACAGTGCGTGTGCTATATGTAGGTAGACACCTATACGTATTGTAGTATAATATTCATATATATATATATGTATATAGGTGTTATTCAGATGAAAAGAAAGCGATCAATCACGTGGCTCATTACCCGGTCCGTTTTTGATATTTTTATTTGAGATGCTTAAATAGAAATACGTACATACATATTATGTATTATTATAGTATTATAATATAGACCAGCTATGTAATATATTTGTCCGTGCCCGTGCCGGCGCGGCAGCCGCTGCCGCTGCACGCGTAATGACATTTCTTTCTGTGTTGCTTTTTTTATTTTATTTTTTTCGTTTTACTTTTCAATTAACCGACCATAAAGAGAATAGAAACCGATCGCGGGTGAAAATCGCAAGTCACGCGTTATCAAGAGCTCTCCGGGTCTCTTTGTTCGATCATATGTGTCTATATGCGCAGCTCATTACATTCTCTCGGCTCGTTACACTATTTTTTCCTCGTCGCTGCAGCAGTGATTACTCCTGTGAGGAACCCACCGCAATCAATCATTTCCCAAAATTATGTATTATACGTATAGTATAGCACCTAATACCTATATACACATACGTGTTCTAATACGAAAATTGTGGCCTAACACGTAATTAGGCACATTGGTTTCGGTCAGTATATGGTTAAATCGTCTTTTGTTGTACAGAACTAACATATGAATATATCACGCAAGAGAGTGGAGTCAATGAGATGACCGTTCAAAATTATATACATGTATATTATGTGTTTACGTTACTCAGTTCGTTTTCGTACTACAATATAAGAACCTGAAAGGAAAAATCTGAGTTCTGCAACATGATGCATTAACTATTTTGTAAGTGATGAAAAAAATGTTGAACGCAATAAGCTTTAACTTTATCATCACATGATGTGTATTGTTGTGTTTATTTGGTGGAAAAAAAACTCTAGAACTTAGAAGAAAGATTAAAAGCAAACTTTCAGGGTTTCAAATGAACTATTAAAATTCCAACTACATAGATACCTACATTTTATATAAAATAATGTTTATCGGTATTTTTATTAAAAAATATTCATGTTTGAGGATGATTTAAATAGTAATGGGAAATAATAGGTACCCAAAGACAAATATCCGCTGCTCTCACAAAAATCGATAACGGATAACCTATGATATCATAGATTAATACATCTACACAAAAAGGTATAATAGCTTATAATTATTTAAGTAAATAAATACAAATAGATAGTTTTTTCTTGTGATATAGATATATGGAACCACAATTTTTTTTTTTTACTTGTTCGCCAAACCCATCTTTAAATTTTGCACTTCATTGAAAAAAATGCGTCTAGAAGTTGCGGTTGACGAAACTTGAGCATTTATTCTTTTGACTATTATTTCCTCAGCCTCTGACGTATTTTTTTCTTTTGGCTATTGCTTTATAATTTTCACCCGTTAATTTTTACTATGGGTATGCCTTCATCGAGTTTTTTCATAGATTAAATTTAAATAAATACCAACTTCATATTTTACGCTTCTCATTCAAAAAATATAAATATATCAACCATTCAATTATAACTGCTAATTTTCGGCTACACCAAAGTCTAAACGTCAGAGTAAATCATACGCCCTACACTTCATAATGTAGATATTGACATACCGATGGCTCTTTCAATATTATTTTATTATTGCGCATTATAGACATTTTTCAACATACTTATTAGTAGTATATTGTTATCAATATTATCACAACAATCGGGGTAACAATAATATTTATCATAATATGTTTTATTTCACAAGCCGATGACTATCTACTCAATTTACGAGTATACTGATGTGTTTGTCATGTTTTATGAAACTAGGAAAAATAATATATTTTTGAAATCATGATTGTTTGTATTATCAATTTAAACCATAATTATTACAAATAATATGTAATTCCTTTTGTGCATAGTTCACGTCTTTCACTATGTAGCTTTTTGAATACAGTGTGCGTTTATAGAAGTGGACATGAAAAATAACGAATAACTAATAAGAGTGTAAGTACTTATAAGTTATAAGTATTTTATTTTGAATTAATTTTGTAGATTAGTGATAAAAAGTATATCCAATAAAAATTAAAAGTAAATGGTCTTAACCTAACCTCACCGAGTGGTAACTTTAACGATCACATCGTTTCATTATATTATTGTTGTTGATTCAATATAAGGTTTTGTACGTGAATAGTTTAATCGATTAAAAGGAGCCATATCCTAAAATGAAAACTTTTGGAAAAGTTTAAAAAAATTATGACTGCTCCCCATGTGTCATTGGCGAGAAATGGGCCAATGTGTATACCAACCTATAGATACCAAATTGAGGTGAAGTGTTAATATCTGTTGATATTTTAATAAGTGAAGACATTTTACTAGATTTTATTTTATTATGGTTATTTTGGGATATCTTGGCATATTATAAAATACTATTTTAGTTTTTTTAATTATACATACGCATGCCTAGAACTTCATCATAGATCTGGTCGATATTACTTTTTTTGGGAAGTTCCTCTTATACAGCAATAGGTATGCAGCATAATAATGATACATTAGTGAGTTAGTTAATGTTATAATGGAATTACAAATTAAAAGCCATATAATTAATTATATATGTTAAATAATTATATTGAACAATTTTAGATAGGTAGAAATAAATATGTGTTGTATCTAAAAAGAATAAGATTTTTATTTTTATAGTTATTCTCACAGGCCTCCATAATAACTTAATCTTCAAAAATATTAAAAGTATCGCTTCATAATGAAATGTATTTTTAGAGTCATTATAATCAAGTGCACCATATTTCGTTGATTATATTTTTTCGAGGTTAAAATTATCCACGCTTTCAAGGGTTATAATTACTAATTAGTAGGTCATTTGTTCATTATTGCATTTTCGCACATGAAAAATATTAATTTTTGAATGTTTGGTACGATATTTATCAGTTTAGACAAGGTTTTATTTCAAGAAAAAAAGATTATTGTAACTATACTTTCAGATTAAACGCATTTTTGTACACATCACTATAGCTATAATAAATATTCCCGATACTATGCAAAGGATATAGTTTTGTTGGTCACTCAGGGAATTTCTTTACAACACAACTCTTGGACGAGTAGTGTGTGCATAATATGCAATTAATATACAGGGTGTCTCCGCTTCCTAGAAAAATTACGTAACGATTTGAACGCTTAATAGAAATAAGTGATTCTACAACATTTAAAATATTTACATATATTGACATATTTTCTGTAGCCTACAATATTTGAAACAATGCTTATTATCTCGAATTTGGATTAAAAAATAAATTAAAAATAGAATCTACTATAAAATATCAATAGTGGAAATTGTGTAATTCTCTAATTACAAGAGGTGATTTTCAAAATCATCGAAAAACTATTGATCAGGCAAAAAAATGTATTTACGGGGATATAACCGTTGGTGTGTATATTGTGTATAGGTACATTTTAAAATTTTAATTAGATTTATCTCATTCCGTGTTTGACTGATGCTGTGTTTTTGGATTAATTTTTCTTACCTATTTAACCTTTCGTCTTGAATAAATTGGTTTGATTCCATATAATTTGTACAAGCTTTTTAGTTATTAGTTATTACTTATTACATATTATAGTAGGTATAGGTCCAAGATACCTATTTATTTATCAATCCATCTTAAACAGTGCGTGTTTAGAATTTTTTTTGTTTAACAACACCTCAAGCACATTGTTATCGTGGTGTGTATTATGATTTTATAAAAACGCGCTAAATTTAATAGATCAATAGAGTCGCGTCATGCGTATATACTTACACAATATATAATATATATATCCCCATCAGTGTGTCGAACAGTCGAAAAATCCCGCTAACGTATAAGAAGTATAGTAAAAAAAAAGGAACACTTTCTTGTCCTCTCACTTTCTGGCCCTACTACTGTGATCCTCCCACTGGCTCTACATGTCTCGTCTAATCGGTATGTTTGTGTGTGTCGGTTGCGGTGAACACGGCAGAGAACAAGTTGAGGGCGTCGCGCCAGTGATCACGCCGAGTCGCACGCGCTCAGATCGTCGGTCCCGCGTGGATGTCTCTAAGCAATAATTACGTGATTTTCGAAATCAAAAATAGTTGAATAGATAACACGTATACGTATATGATATACGACATAACGAGTATCAATATTTGGTAGTGTTTTTTTTTTATATTTTTAAATTTTTAAATTTGTTTAATTGTTATTTTCGGTTACGAAATTATGGAGGAAATATTGTTTAAATTTAACGTCAGTGATTTGGTCTGTACTTAACGGATATCCCTACACCTGGATTTCCATTTTGGATCAAAGTGGTCAAATGACGTTAACTTCATGAAAGGTTGGTAAAGTTTGCATACTATATTTCATGCTGTGCATTATTTGAAGTATGTAGTTACTGCAATCTTTATAATAATATTACCTTTAATCGATTTAAGGATGAATTAGTTCAGCTATTTTTACAATTTTTGAAATTTTTTAATATAAATATGTGTTTGAGCTGGATATACGTTTTTTTGTTTTTGACCGGTTTTTCGTAAAATTTTCGTTGTCATGGACCATGGTTACTTATTAACAAAAACGTATTTATGATTCATATAGGTTTTCTTAGTAGAGAAAAATATCGAGTAGAGACCTATGTTTTTTCAACTGGTAGTTATTCTAGGTATTATGTTTTGTGTATTTTTTAGAAGTGCCTATTAAAAATCAATAAATACCTCGTTTTTACGATTTATTAATGAGTATAAATATCGATATGGTCGAAATGTTTCAAATATATACCTAGGCTTTTAAATTAAATTGATAGGTAGTAAAAATTACTTTATTAAAAATGATTTATAGTTGAGGTTTAATAAAGCAAATCAAGTCCTTTATTAACTACATATCGTCGTGTAAAATAATTAGTACAGTAATATTATAATCCAACATAAACATGATTAAATGTATTAATTTATAACAAATTTAGGCACATAGGTACTTGGTTATTATGACCGATTTCTATGTCTTTAATTCGTGTTTTGATTACAATTGACTAATTTTTACGACTTATATTTGAGTTATTCGCGTGTTTCAGTTTTTACATTCTAATATTATATTTAACATAAAAATGCAGCTTTATGTTTTATCTCATTGAAAAAAAAACATGTATTAAGATTTTTAATCTTATCATTTTCAGAGCGTTACGTCCTACGCATATACATATGATTGAACTAATTAAATATATTAACCAAGTAGTTGGGTGTCAAGTGTCAACCATAATGCTAATATTAATAGCTATTAAGTAACATATTACCTTAAACTATTTATCATTATACTCGTGCAATAAACCCACTAAGCACTAACATTACAATTTGTTTAAAATAAAAGAAGTACATATTTTTCATGAATTATGGATGAATAAGCAGTATATATATACATATATAACACATATATGTGTGTGTTGTCCGAACTAGAATGTTAAATGAAATCATATTTAACTACTTATTATTTATATACATTAACCGCTAGAAAAATTGATTTTATTCAGTAGGTATACGCAGTATAAAATTGTATAAAATCAACAATTGAAGTATGATTTCTAATTTTAAACAATATTCTTTTTATATTTTGTACCTTTGAGTTATAATTTATTGTATATTTTTATAATAATAATAGTACTAAACTATACTTGTTGAAGTATTATACTATACCTATACTATACGAAATGATCTATATTTCCCTACATTTTTTTTTTCATCGAGGGATAGCAGTTATTGAAACAATAACCGGAAGTATAAACGATGTTTACACCCCGATGTTACATAAAACATAGAGAAATCATAATAATTTAAATATTTTACATTTGTGTATTTTCTAAAACCTCCAGTAATATTATAATTAAAAGCTATATAAAGGTATATATTAATAATGATGATCTATAATCTAAAGATTACCGCGCGTCTGAAATATAATTGCCATGGGAATACGAATATTACGTTGTATTTTAATTGGCGGGCTTTTACTTTTGTGAAAATTATTTTTAAAAACGCATTCAGCTAGTATTTATACGCCTATCATGTGTACCTATCTTCTATATCTTTCATCCGAGATTTATCTTAGTTGCATGTACAAGTTTAAGTAAACCTGAGTACCTATTGAAGTAAATTTAAATCTGATTATACCAATAAAATAGATTAGATCTTTGGCTGCTCGTCTTATTTGTAATTTCTATATAATATACATTTCAACTAGAGATTAGTCGTCTGCACTAATAGTGTTTACTTGAATTTATTATAATAGATACAAATCTACACTGTGTACAATAGTAACAAATAACAATAATATTGACATATTATGCATTTATATTTCGATTTTCGACAGTGTACTATAATACGTAAATTAGAAACCCAATGGCCATTAGCCACATACAAGTTAGAGAAGACAAAATTCAATTGAATCACTAAGGATTTTGAGTTATTGGAGAAAAAATAATCAAAATAATAAAGATCGTGGTGTAGGTACACCACAGAGTTGTAGGAGATTAAATTTCTTTCAATCCATTGAGATTATAATGTACTTGAGGTAACAAACTATGTAATTCGATTTTTGTTGGTACATTAGATACTTGTTTTCAACTATTAACTTATTGATATAACATTGAAGGATTTATTTTAGAGATGTTACTAAGCGAATTTTTATAATACACATAATATTTTTTTTTTACATAATACAATTATGTTATCGTATGCTAATTGAAATAATAATAATATTGAGTAGTACTAAAATAGTTTAAGAATCATGTATTTAATTTAAAAGATTATATTATAACACACTGCACACAATATAATTTTAAAGTGGTTATTAAAATAATTAAAGGATCCTCAGTATGTATATTGTAAATGATATTAAGTTGAATATCTTTCTACTTTATTGCAGACAAATTTTTATAATCACTTATTCACTTATGATAATTCATTGTACAAAGGTTATAATCGAATGTAATACAATTTTATGTTTGTTTACTCAGCTCAAATATGCATGTTATTCTATACGTACCTATATAATAAAAACGGAAATAAATCAGTTAAAAGTCGTTAATACGTCTTAATTTATATCGTATAGGTACGTGTTACCTGCAAAGTGCCGCTGCAGTACAGTGAATTATATATGTGTTATGCATAATTCTTATATATTATGAAAACTTTCGTCCTATAGTATTTACGCGATGATGATTAAAGTTCGTCTGATTATACGTGAGGTATAAATCTTTATAAATATAAATAAATAAACAGTATCTATAAGACATATCGCACACAATATATCGATGTGAATACTGTGCACATTCCTGATTAATGAAGTTTATCGAAAGAAAGCGAATCTATTACCGGTCGTTGCATCATATTATAATATAAATATTAACATTAATGTCAACATTTATCACGCGTTTAAGACTTAAACGTATGTACGTCATACAGGTACGAGTCTTATATATTATATTACATAGTACCCAATTATTGCGTTTTACCACATCAAAACACAATTAATGTGCTTAATATGTTTAATAATAATGTTCTTTTTGTCTTACCCTGTATATATATAATCAGGGTGATTTTAAAGAGGATAGGTGTCCACCGGTGGAGGTCCAACATCCAAAATTATCCATATAACGGTAATTTACCAGGGTGGCCAATCTTAATCTGGCCAGAAAATTTCACATTTTACCTAATAAGGAAAGAGATGAAACTAAATCGTGTTTTTTTTTCGAAGAAGTTTTACAAGAAATAACTTAAATCTATATTTCTGTTAAACAGACTTTGCAAAACAAAAACTATATAGGTGGCACGTTCATTTTTTTTTCCGTACAGGGCAGGGGTCGGGAACCTGCAGCTCTTTAATATGCAACCTGCGGCTCTTTGGAAAATGCATCAATATATCGAGATCCGTAAAATATTAATTATAATTTATACCTGCGTTATTATAGTGATAATATTTCGGAATTTCTTAAAAACGATTTTCAGGTCAAAAATCTCACTAATATTAAGTAGATACCTACGTTTTTGTGTGTGTTATTGTATTTAATTAAATAATATTATATTTGTATGAACAATAATAATAATAATAATAATAATGAATTAATGAAATAAAGTTTTTCTATATTTTCTACATTTAAGACTTATCATTATGTTTTTAATGCCTACCAATTTTTCAATGAAATAATAATATTATCTTTATTCTAATATTCTATAATATATTTTCTATACTAACAACAACTAAAAAAAAAGGTTGTTCAAACCTGTGCGGCTCCCTGAACATCGTGGTTTAGTAATTTTTCGAAAAAATGGCTCTTTCTTACGAAAAAATATGTTCCCGACCTCTGGTTTAGGGGCAGCTCAACTCTGTCGCCAAAGGGTGGTAAAAGTCTAAATATACATGCAAGAATGTGTTCAATGAGTCTGTTGCGTACGTATGTGTGTGTGCTGCATAATAATATTGTAATAAAATCGAGAATGGAAATTCAGCAACCGTCGCGGATTTCCATAAGATACGCGTGAGTATTGGTACATTATATACCGAAGT
The DNA here is from genome assembly GCF_001856785.1 of Myzus persicae. Lineage (NCBI taxonomy): Eukaryota > Metazoa > Arthropoda > Insecta > Hemiptera > Aphididae > Myzus > Myzus persicae. The sequence continues at coordinate 157,572 of NW_019103155.1, read as the reverse complement.
ATTATAACCATACACGTCTGCAACACGTGTAGGTATTATAGGCGTATGACTATACGGTCTCGACGGCGGTGTGTCGGTTACTTACCTATGCCTATTATAATATAACTCTTCGCAGAAGAGTGACAGACAGGAGGAAGGCGAACGGACAGCGCCTTCCGGATTCCCCGCAGGAGCCGTTGACCTTTCGGCCGACTATATATACATTATTATGCATTATTGAGTTACAATCAATCACTATATATACTTGTGTACTGGCGTCGATACCTGTAGACGGACGCCGCTGTGACCGGAGATAGATAGTAAAAATTGTATTTAATAATATACTAATTATTTTTATTATTATTATTGAAATCAATGGGTATTGCGCCGAGCGCCCGGGCATAAATCGTAATTTATCATCGTTTGTATCGACGACAGCGATGAGCCTCTCTTCTTCGGGCCGAATGTTTAGCGTGTATTATTATAAAACAACATTTAGGTGGATATTGTTGACCCGAAATCTGAATTATAATAATAATTATACTTATTAGTTATTAGGGTTAAGCAGTACTCCAGTATTTCCCAAAATGTATAGATGCCTACCTCAGTACTTGGTATCTGCAGCACTCGGTACCTGCAGCTGTTATTATTTTGATTTTTTAAGTTCGAATCGTTTGAAAAAATAGGAATTGAATTGTTTTAAGCTAAGTCACGAAAACTATTATTAACACTTTGTCACTATACCTAAACATATTAGTGGGTAAATAATGTGTTTAAAAAAAAAAAAACATTATGTTAACTGTTTATATAGTGGTATAAACGGAAGTAAAATAATAATTAATAATATAATTATCATCATTCCTCAAATCCGTTATAAGTACATCGTGATGATTTCGTTTTCGTTTATTTTGATCTCATTTGAATTTATTATCGATCTATCAAGTGTGTATGGACATGATGGTTGTATCCGTGTTGTTATAGATATTTGTTTTCTATATTATTATGCGTAGGACGTTCTCAAACTTGCAGCTTATAACAATATTTGAATATAATGACGACGACGTATATTTTAATTATCATGATTATTGAAATATTATGTGACGCGTGGGATGACGTGAGGTCGACGATCTGATAATTGATAAATAATATGTTCTATTGTAATATGAATGCATATTATTGTATATTGTTATTAGAAAATAAAAACAGTACCCAATACTTAAATGAATAAATTTTTGATAAATTATAATACTTATTTCAATCAATTTTACGGTACACAAATAAATTAATATCAATCAAAAATAATTATGAAACTGTATGGAATTTTATTTTTCTATCGTTTTAAAAATCAGCATCATACACTTTGTACATATTAATATTACAAACGCCGTAGAAAATGGAAATTATTTAATAGATGTAATAGTTTAATTACTAATTACTGATTACTAATATGCATACAATTAAATTACTTCAAAGATGAATCAATACAAACACAATACAACAATAGTCAATAGTTAAGATGTATTACATACACAATATACATACACGTAGGTATAATACTATAAATACAGTTATGGTGCAGTAAGTCAATGTAAGTACATATTTTAAATTTTCTAAGTGTGACCTTATTAATATTTAATTATATTTTATCTTTTGATAAAACGTATAACTATATACATTATATTATTATGATCGAATCAGCATAATATATATCGTTTTATCATATCAAGACCAGTTAAAGTTTTTAATTGTTTATTTAACATAACTTTGGATTTTGTCTTTCAAGGATTCATTTCTTTAATTTATAAAATGTTAAAATTAATGTTTTTATTTTTAATATATTCACAATAACAGACTTGTTAGAATTTAATATAATTGTTGTTTGAATATTATATTTTTTATATAGGTAGTTAGAAGTGTTAGGTAGTTGGTAGTTGTACACTAAAAACACATCAATATTCTTGACATAATATGTCTAACATTTTGTGCAGCACAGTGGCGAATTTAGAAGTTTTCAAATGCTCGAGGGAGATCCTATTTTATTTAACAGCCCCTAGCACCTAGTAAAGAATATTGAAGTACCTATTTCCGTTGATTTTTCACTACCTTAAATTTGTGTCCATAAAACTTGGCACAAGAGTAGAAAATTTCGATTATCCCATATTCTCATTTTAACCGTCCAAACGAATTGTGTGCAATATATTAAACATAAGTTTACGCAGATCCATCATAAATTATTTGAAAGTGATTTTGAGCTATTTAAAACACCTTGTGTACAAATTAAAAATTATATAAACGATGTTTTCAAGGACATCTCGTAGCCTTTCTTTTATAAATATTTATTAATATAAAAATAGTAAAAGCAATTTCAATCAATTGAAAATACGACGAGTTCCATTCGCAATCGGTTCAATCCAACAAAGCAGTTGTATAAAGGCGTATATATTAAGATAAATATTTTAGAACTTTCTTAAATACTCAATGTATATTGCAATTTATAATACTGATATGCTACATAGGTGTACAGTATACAACCAGTTCGTTATTTGCAGGCTGTGTATAAGACGGTTCTCTGCTCCCCAAAGAAATATATTTAAAACGTTAAATGTTTTAAATTATATCATCAATACGATAATACGGTGATCCGTAGTCTGTGAAAATTTCAATGAAAATACTGATTTAAATTTTTAAGGATTCAACATACATCAGAATGTAATGCGACAACAATGTTTTTATTTTTTTTGAAAATTGTGTTACTCAATTAGAGGGAGATATTGCTACATGATGCCCTCGAAAATGTATTTTCTTAAATTTTTATAATAGGAGTTTTATCACAACAATCGTTTCCTAATAATTTATAGTTTATACGACTGATGTGCGTAAACTAGTTTTTGGCGTCTATTACGTGTATGAAAAACAAAACTTGATGTGGCACTCTGTAACAATATATTATTTTATCCGTGGACATAAAACTAATAGTAATAATAATAAATATGTATATAGTGTATAATCATTTTTGGCAGCTCCGTCTCTGCCCAGAATCATTTTTCGTAGGTAAAAATCTATTATTGTGTATCGAATCTAATTTGAAAGTGTCCTATAATAAAGTACATTTGAAGCCTACTATACAGCAAAATGATTTTCCGATTTTTTTTTAAATTATGTATTTTATTGTACAGCGTGTAGCTTAAAATTAAAATCTATTTGTATTTAACTTGTTATATTTTATTCAATTTCTCAGATAAGTTCTACTATCGTTTTCAAATATACATATATTTTGCGAGTTGATAACTAATCATATTTGTATATTAAATATTATGTAATTGAAGAAGAGTAAAATTAACTTCAATAAAAAAAGGTATTAAGCTATTATATAGTAAGTGTGGCACATTTTTAATATCTTAAACAAACCAAAATAATTTGACATTGTTACATAATCATTCTGATTTGGTATAATTATTTTATAAAAATATTTTATTGGTGTACATTGTACATGATATAATAATTAATGAAATATGACCGAAGAGAAAACGTGATGATATTATGTTTATGTTATAAAATTAATGATAGGGCAAATAGAAATTATGACGGGTAGAATAAATCTAATGGTTTCATAACAGTATCAATATAGTTCAACAAATTGTATAACTACGGACAATTATTTCTATTCGTAGAATTTAGTAGAACGATTAAATAATTTACTGAAACATCCTTACCTATTATATCTACATTTTTCAAAAATTATCGTTTTTGATTCATAACACACACACACACACACACACATTTATATACAAATACGTTTTTAGAAACGAAAATTGATTATATAGAAACATCGAGTGACAAAACATAGTTCCTCATTATATAAGTCTTACGTTATTAATTGGATCAGGTATAGCTTACGACTCGTAGATTTTTTTAGTAAAGTTTCTTATTCTATAAAAAACTGAAAAACATAATTATACTTATTATTAACGATTACAAAAAATTGATTAATAAATTTGCATAAGTGCATTAGCATATCGTGAGCTTAATAAAATTAAACGATCTTAACCCAAATGAAATACTTTTTCAAGTTATGACACAGAGTATGTTATGTTAATTTAAGTTAACTTATTAGATTAGACGCGTTTTTATTTTATACACACAAATTAATTACACAATAATGTACCACCAATTTTTAATAACTACTATACCTGTAGGTACCTATGTTTTTCAAGTATTTATTCGTTATATAACATTGTAAATTTGTAAATAAAATATGTATCTATACACGGATATCTATTCAAGTACCTAGCCACCTAGGTAAAATATTATACTTATATCGTAATTCGTTATAGTATTATACATAGCAATAATGGTCAATGTTCTCGTTGAAAAACTGTTGATAATAGCCGTAAAATTAGGATTTTTGGTACACATATCAATGTGTATTCAAATATCCGATTTTATTTCTATAATAATAACAAAGCGTATATGACATAGTTGGAGTAAGTATAACATAACATAATCCTTTGGATTTCATACAGTGTGCTGCAAGTCTCTAGACTGGTCTTATTAAAATCAGATTCAAACTGATTTAATAGAAATATACTATATAGTATAGCCAGTATAGGTATTTAAAATTTTTGCCATACCATATGCAAATGCAGTTGTACCGATAATAAAGTAACTTAAAACTACTGTGATTGCAACCAGTGTATAGACCTGCAGCAGAGTGGCTATGACCGATACTCTAGCATTTTATTCTTAACTGATTATTCGTGGCCAAACCTACACCGCAGTTTTAAACGAATTATGCCTACCTATTTTTTTTTAATGTTGCTAAAGTAATACTTAGATATAACAGCTGAAAGTCACTAATTATTAATCAATGATTAGAAATCTAAGATGATTATAGTTAAGTTTTTATATGATTGCAAATTATGTAATACAATTCATCACACTCAAACTTTGTTCGGTTTTTTAATATTTTGTCCATCCGAGTGACTATATGCAAATATAGGTAATACGATTTTTCAAATTCGTCTACAAATTTTGTCTTTTAAACATATCAAAATAATGACCACAAGATGAGTATCAGTTTGCTTGTATCAAAACGAACTGTATGATTTCACAATGCGCCTAAGCGGGCTTAATCGATTTTTAATTTGATTCGAATAATACGCCTCATCGCTTATTATAGTGTTTGGTCTTTGTCGATCAAGAAAATCCCCATCAAAACATTGAGAAAAATACAATAATTACTATAAACACTGCCAGACCTGAACTTATAGTAAGTTCGTTACAACTTTACAAAGTTTTTATTAAATATTTTTCAGAATATAATAGGTTTCGATTTCGACTATGTACTGCTGCTATTTCATATACTACTGGACGACTCCGTGTCTGGCTGCGGTATCATGCATATGATAATATAATCATCGCTGTACCTATATTTTATAAACGAATCTAATTGTATTCGCGAATTCACAGCCGTCTGCATATTATAAGTACCTACCTGTACAGCATATGATATTATACTATAAGTACCTACCTGCGGTACATACAATATTATACGGAGTCGTCGTTCTTTTTCTCGCACAAAGTGATCGTATCGTATATAATATTATAATAACAACAATCTTGGCCACCTGCGTGTTCGGCACGTTACGCACGCGTATACCGCCCGCGTGTACCTTTTACCGCTGTGCAGACGACGAATAATAATTATTATGACATTAAGATATATATTTTTTCATAATAAGGGCTTAGACGAGTCTTCTGCCGGAGCGGCGTGGACCCGGCGGAGATCCGTGCACGTTGTGCCCGCGCCGGAGTCATGACAGGTCGATACATATAATTAGGATTCTCCGCGAAAACCTGTCCATAAATCATCAACGTGACGATTCGCAGCGAAAACTTTCTTCTGCCGGGTTCGGTACACCGAATGGGTCACGACCGATCCGGCCGTCTGCGGCGTGTGTAATACAGCATAAATATAATATATATACATGTATAATGTATAATGATATATATACAAGTATAATATAATGCCGTGTCGGGTCGTCGAAAAATATTTTAAAATCCGTGGCGGATCCTCGAGCCCCGGGGGTGGTGATAAACCGAGGCCGTGGTATCAAGTGGGAATGTGGGTCAAGTTCGAAATCGAGCTATAAGCGAGTATATGAACGAATAATTCTACAACGAATCGGGGAGAGGGGAGGGGAGACGATTAAGGGTGATTTGTATAGAATATACATTAGTACGCCACCGATGTATAATGAGCGAGTGACGCTAGATCATCTATATATTATGATATGTATAATATGTATTCGTCACCGGGGCCGAAACCGAAATATAACATAATTTTCTGCTTCGTCACGATATCATAGCTGCAGCAGTATTATAGGTACATTTGAACGTAAATAATTATCATCACGTATCGATTTATATAATTTCGCATAACTGAGGGTCACACATAGGCAGTGGCGGCGGCGTTCAATGATCGTCAAGGACGCGACGTCTCGCGTACATACTTGCTGCAGTAAGTATATATATCGTCCGATGAAAATCTGCGGACGCATTTCTGTACCGTGTAATATAATAAGATATACGCGTAGCAATGTTAAGTCATGTATATACGTACGTATATAATCATGTACCTATGTATTCGATAACCTAACGATTTGAGACACTTCGCATTCCAGGCGGCAGCAGTCGATATTATAACAGCACTACACAACGGAGTGTGTATAATAATATTATTACTGCTGTACTCGCGTACATTATATCTACAGGTAGTTGCGACGACGCCTGTTGATTGCATCCGTATTAAAATATGTCTACATTATAACTCAGCCGAGGACTTAATACCTTTAGCTGAGACCGTGGGCACGACGAACAAATGTCGACGATTTGGATTTCTCAACTCGGGCGTCGAGTTCACTAACAACAACAACAACAACAACAATCATAACAATACCTAGTAATAATAATAATAGTTTATAGTATTAATTCGTCCACACAATAATATTATTGTACATAATATAATAAATTAAGCACGATGATACGGACTACGCGTAATAACGCGTTATAGTTGTATGAAAATTGTATACATATATATACTGCTTACAATCTTCTATATCTGCAGCAGTTAATCGAATCTCATAGATTTAATAACCGTACATGCGTACTTATATATAATTGCCTACTGCTTATAAACAGTCGTTCCGGTAATGTCTAGATATTATAATGGACCGTTATGTAATTTTCGTTTAGCGCGTAACGTGGAGACTTAAACGATCGGGTGTTTCACTGAGTGTCAAGAGAGCCGCTCTTATAAAACGTCGCCGTCGTAATGTTGTAGGTATATTATAAAATGTTATCGGGATATTATAAGAAACGAACCGATATTCATAAATCAAAAAATTCTATGTAGGGTGCGTGTTCTTCTCCAATCTCCTTATTTTGCTGAGACTGTATTGAGTCCCAATGTTTCATCTGTAATCTCCCTCACTACCTATACCTATATTATCTTGGCGTTTCGTGTTCGGTCTCCAAACAGCTGCGTTTGTGAAAACACTTATTTTTATTATTATAATAGTTTAAGGTTTTGCTTTTTTAACGATATTATACATTTTTAATTTCATCATATTCTGAAGCAGAATTTAAATATAAATTAAAATAGCATATTGAACGAGTAGTTATAATTAGTTTAGTAGGTATCCGTATTTAAATAAATTAATATAGTATTTATAAAATTTTATGAACCAATAGTGATGGAGTGGCAGAGCGGTATACTTATAATAATATTCTAGCTATTTTTGAATATACAATTATAAATGTACAATATCGTAATATGTCATTAGAAAAAGTAAAACATTAAAAATAATAAATAGAAAAATAAATTTTTCTTAAAAATGTTATTTTTAGAGACTTCAAATCATGTGAAAAAAATAATTCCAAAAAGTAATACTTTTCGAGAAAATTTAAATTAAATTAAATATTATTTATACTTATTTACACAGTTGTACATGGGTAGTTGGTAAAATTTAATTTGTACTATACTGTAGGTAGTTATAGTACATAGTATTATTTTATTTTTCACTAATGTTTGAGTCTGTAATGATTTTTCTTAATAAAATTAACCGCACGGAAAACGTGATAAAATTATATGTGTACAATTTAATAAATTTCCCCGAAGTTGTCAACCACGTTATTTTCACTGTTATTTTCCGATTCTCCTCGGTTCGTAAGTAAACGAATAACGAAGAAGAGAACAAAGTGAGTAGCATATAGAAAACGGATAGAAGCGGCGTGCATGCGCGCGTGAGAGAGAAAAAAAATGTCTGCAACAATTTCAAACAGATCAATCAAAAGCAAAATATTAAATAAAGATCATTTATAGGTTTTTATTGTTGTGCGCTACGGACGTAACCGACACGCATTGACAACTCAATCCCGTCACCGCACATATATACACATCCCGTTATATATTGTATTATATCTATTCACAGTTACGCAACGAAATAATATTATATATTGTGCGTATGACCATTTATAATAATCGGATAATAATTTATTGTTCCAGGGACATCCGGACGACGACACCGAGCCCAATGAGATCACAATGTTGCTGATATTTCTACTGGCAGGTGAGTGCGACGGGGTGGTACCCATCATGGATTTCTGTAGATAATTCACACGACACACACACACACACACACACACACACAACTTCAGTATAAGCTATGTACGCGTACCTGTATAGATGTAAAAATGCATATTATACACTGCAGCTCACATCATGCACACGCGGCCGTCGATACGACATATTAATAAATCAGTGTACAAAAATATGAAACAATTCACTATTAGAAAACTCGCAACCGAGTCACGTACTGATGGGGGAAAATGAGAATGGAAAGAAAAAAAAATGGACAAAAAAATCCATTTATATTTTATACGTTTTCAACAACTCTCTCGGTTGTTTTATGTTATGTATAGTAAAAATATTCTTCGTTGTCATTGTATTATATTATTAAATTGTCTTTTATTATATTATACATACGCGAGTCTGCTCTTTGCAACATTATCGTGTCGGCGAAGGATATGACAAAATTCCTCAAATTTCTAGTATTATTTTTAAATTTTATTTTTCAAAGTCCATGTACGAGTATATTATTATATAGTAACTGTCACTTTAAAACCGTAAAACCGCTAAAATAATTTTATAATAACAAATATTACAGGTAGTATATACGAGTACGATATGGTTTTTAACGTTGACTAATTTAATGAATTATTGAAAGAAAAATTAAAACACTTTTAGACGCAACAAATGTCATTGACATTTTGACAAACCATGATTGATCTCTTACCAATTATCATAAATATCATTCTGAAAATAGTAGATTTTCTGTATAATACTTATATAGGTAGTGAGACTTGTTTTAACTAAAGCCTGTTTAGCGGAGTTCACAATCTAAATTTACATAGAATGATGTAACTGCATAGTGCATATAATATAGATTACATTATCGCACTCCAATAATGTCCTTGGAAGGTCGTCAAGAATCGTTTCAATCGTTGAAAATATGTACAGTTAAAACACCTAATGTTTATTTAAATATTTTTAATCTTTATTAAAGGTTAAACGAGAATTTAACAAACATTGTAATATAGTGAGACACACTACCACACTGGCACAAACCAAATATTTAGTGTTTACTAATACTAAATATTATTGCGATGGTTAGGAAGGTATTAGTTAGGTACACATTTTATGTGTTACAAGTTTTAATGAAATTAGAATCAATAATAATTATATAATACATACACATTATAATATGTATTAAGTACCTACTATTAATTAAACACTATAATATAAAGGTAAAACCAACTTGATACATTTCAATTAGTTCAAGTGTTTGAATAAATAACATATATTGTAATGACGACCGAATAAAATAGGCCCGTCAGCCTGGAATCCCAAAATTAAAATTTCGAAGTCAAACCATATACTTGTAGTAATTTGTAACCACAAAATCAGAATTTGTTACCTAAATCTTAACCCCAATATTTGCTTTCTTTCTCGGGTGCTGGGTGGTTGACGAACCTGAATAAAATGCATTTTGGTATAAAAAAATAAACATGTGACCAATTTATTTGCAATGGCTTATTTAGTGATAAAAAGGTGTTATTCATAATAGCCTATAAATTATAATAACTAGATACTGCAGCATATTTTACAAGTACGTCTTATTTATATATTTCATGAAACATATGTCATAAAAAAATAATACTAAGAATTGAGAAGATATTTGGATTAATTGGTTACTTTAAACTGGTTGAAAAACACGGTAATGTATATAGGTACACTGCACTACACACATTTATGATCTGAGTGTTTAATATTTGTTATTTTTTCACTTTGTGAGTCTGTATCCTATCCTAATTTTTTTTTTTAGTTTACTTTTCTCAAATTTTTATGTAAATTAATAATCTATTATTGTTGTTATTTAAACATTCGTACGTAGGCACAGTAAATTACACTATGCCGTATAATTGTTTAATTATTGTTCAAATTTTTACTTTTATAAGTTCCTATGTAATCTAACAGTGTTATCGGTTATTATATAATCATATAGGTTTTAAATTATTTTCGGTAAAATAAATTTCTCACACTTTATTAAAATGTGAATTGTATAATGTCTTTCTAAAACATGTTTTTATCGTGTTTTCATCTTGCTGTCCCAAAAAATCGTACGATTGTATTCGAAATTCGATAAGGATATATTATAATAATCGATTGAATTACAACGTACCTAAAACACGAATGTAACCGAAAAATAGGTGATTAAAAATTCATAATTTTTGCATATCTTGTTTAAATTCATATGTATACCTATATAATGGAGTGGCTACTAAAATAGATATATATTGATACCTGTACAGATATGTACAAATAATCGGGATGAAATAATATGTTACCTGGTATCCGGTATACATATACATATATATATATATATATATATATATGTACTTCACCCGCCGCAGAATCATGCAAAGTCTGGCGCAATCTCTTCGTGTGGTACAAACGCGATTTCATCATATGGTCGCGTATAAACAGCAACATAACATAATATTATACGCAGCATAATATAATATAACTTAACGTTTTCTAACGATTTTTCCACGAGTTTTGAAACCGAAGTAGCAATTTAATACCCCAAGGTTTGAAAGGGTTAGAATATTTTTATTGTGCACATGCGATATCGGTTTTGCTTTACGCGATTTGACTTCTGTTCTTGCCGTTGTATATGTTTCTTAAACTCGCGTGCACCGCGTTTGATCGTTTATGGGCAGGCAGGAATCGCCCAGATCCGCTTACATAAAAATATAGTATCGAAGAAAGAGAGAAAAATCGAATAAAAGAAGTCAGCGCCAAACCGGTTGTTCGGTGGCGTGCGAATTTCGTGGAGGTACGCGAAACGCAAAATAAAAAAATGCCATGAAAACCTTGTGCGAGTATATAATACGCGTATATAGTGTTTTTAATATCTAACGATTCTTTGGCACGTGAACGAGAATCAAAAAACAAAACCAAAAAAAATCAAACGTGTTGATCTTGAGATCTCCCGGACACCCGTCCATTGTTCTGTCGCGAGATAATATTGTTTTAGGTTGCATCCTGATCCTAATAGTGTTATTGAATTATATAGATAATTGTGAAATTGTGAATATTACACGTTTTCTAAGCCCAAAAGGTATTTTCGAATGAGGAATATGATTTCCGGTGCAGTCAATGATCCGTATTTTACTTTACTTTTGGCATACCTACCGACCTATAATTATTATGTTATATTATAGTTGTGTGATGGTCAGGCATTAGGCATATTGTAGGCATTCGGGAGTTTTTCAGAAACATATTATTTATATATGACGATAATAAACACAAAATATCGGTTATTCAATGTCCAGTATTTTGAATGTCTTGCGTTTAACCTGTTTGAAAAATTGACCGGACACCTAAAATGAGTTTAATACTTTAATGAATAAATTATACTTATTTCCGGGACGTTATGTTTTCTAAATTCTGAGAATGAAGCTGTAAAGAACCGTTTAGTAAAGAGATTTTTATTCCACAAATATGAATAATTTTCAATTTTCAATATTTTATTAAATACACTTTTAAAATTATTCACAATTCTGTGTTTTTACTTTTTATTAAAACGAACTTTTAAGGGTAACGAAAGCGCTCAACAAGTTTCACCTAATTCTTTTCTAGATTTGTGGTAAAACACGAGAAATAAGCTTCAGCCTGCAAGTCATTCTTTTAAATTTCCCTATACTTACCTGGTAAAATATTGCAAACACTGCGTAAACATTTAATAAGTAAAAGCTTATTGTCGAGTAAACATTTGTTGTGAACATACCTATGTCATTTTGGTTTTCATCTGCACTTTTCAAATTCGCAATAGTTTATCACAAGCTTCAAGTGTACATAATATATAGAATTCACAGCCGATACACCTCGCACTAATACACCCCCGGTCTTGTAGCCCACTCGAAAGTCAAAATTAGTACCACATTCGTTCAATTTAAATTTCCGCGCTTATAACAAGCAACACGGCGAGTACGTGCATAGTGATAAATAGTCACTCACATTATTTATGTATTTTGGAATTAAAATAAATACTTGTACGTCGACAGACGCATGGACTCATTACAAATAGGTAGATTATTACGGTACGGTATTAGAATAATTATTATTACTGCAGGCGTGATGCAATTCGCGGCGTCTATGTTTATAAAGGTAAAGTATATGTTTAGACTATAAAGAGATTTGATGATTTTTTATTTACCATAAATCATACAGCTTTCACAAACCAATCAACATACTAAATACTATTTCATTCGACGAAATTATATTTTTATTTAATGTTTTTAGGTTAGGTTAAATATGCAAACATTTAATTTATTAGAGACATCCGATAGGTATGGAGATGAGCTATATCTCTTAAATCATTTAATACGTTTTCGTTTTCTGCAACAAACTACATTATACATATATATATATATATGCCATTTTGTCTCTGTAAATGATTTAATGAACCGTGTCGGCTAGATGTATAGAATTACGTCACAACGCAATAAATTGGGACTTTCGGGTTCAAAAATCACAATAAATTTAAAAACTGATATCCGCATGCATTCTAAGGATTCACCCAACCTACCTATGTGTAATGATGATACATAAACGTCTGCACGGTCGTCGTTTTGTAAGGTTAGGTTGTAAGAACGATTAAAAACACGTCATATTAACGACGCTGCGATTTCTAATTATATTATATTTTTGAAATGTCCATCTGCTATATGCCCTATGCCTACATACAACACTATACATATTTATATATATATATACCTGTATTGCAGCTATATCGAAACAAACTAGCGAGACGTTAAAAAACATTACGCCCACCGTACTCGCTTTGCAGAAGTTTTCGACGTTTAGACTTTCATCCGAGCCCCGGGCTCATCCGTTCATCATACGCGCCAATTCAATTAGATCCACTCGTACCTCTCGTACCAGCCTCGTCCATTCACAATTGTATTACAAATGTTATAATTATGTTTTAATGCGAACACGCCTGAACGTAAGTCGTAATCGCGTTCTCGAGCTCCCCACACACACTGCACACCCGGGTACATATAAATGAGTATACAAACATACATTAACATACCTTATCGCGCATATATATATATATGTGTGTGTGTATTATAATAATCTTCTAACAAATGATAATTATTATTATTGTCATGATTATGATGATATATACACGCTGCGAACAGGTAGCAGCAATAATGTGTGCAGGTCTGTATATAAATACGGCCTTACGCAGCCTCCGGATGTTTGATAGAATAATACGCCGACGATTAAAAACATAATGACGTAGGTACCCATATATTATAATGTGCATCATCAAAAACGTTAAAGCAGCGTGTCAAGCTTTTCAGATCTTGTTATTTATGTTTATTTATATGTGATACAAATGTAATTTACTACTCAATATAATGGAATGATATGATAGTATCGTAAGGCTCTCTATACAATGTCACTGTAAAATTATTTATTGTTCAATTACTTCGATCAAAATTATGTATATCGAGTAAATATTTAACTAAATATCATGTCCATGTTTTAATTGATGAAGTGTTTATGAGTAATATTTAGTCAAAAATGTAAAAAATGTGTTTTCTAAATATTATAATACCAGTATATAAATTTAACGAAAAATACTCATTGTTTTTTCTACATAATCTTACGTCGTAAAGAAAGAATATTTTTCTAACAAGTATGTATTTTTTACTATTTTTTTTATCGTCATCACTTTTTAATACTCTTACTTTTATTAATGACAACATACATTTTGAATTCCATAAACTAAAGCAAAATATATTTTAGAGTACTTCAACATTTAAAATAAAAAATTTTGGACGATTAGTTTATGAATATCTAGTGTTTTGATTAGTGAAATGGAGAGCCACATTGATACCCCTCAAAATGTTGGTTCACTACTCCATCATCATAACTTTAACCACAGAATAGGTGATAATCACCTGTTCTGTGTTGTAACTTTAACTTATAACTAAAATAACTATAACTTGTCCAAAATTTGTTTTTAACGGATTGAAATCCTCTATATAATATTCTAGTCCTGAATATGAAATTAAAAATGATATATGTTGTCATCCAAAAGAGTGAAAACTCAAAAAAATAATACCTAATTATAAAAATAGTAAAAAAATATATTGTTTAATAATGACTTAAAAATGTAAATGAAATATTTTCAGAAACGTTAGTATTTTTTGAAATAAAGAGTACCTTACGTTAAATGGATAACCCCGAATTAGAGATTATATTATTATAAATATTAAATGTGTTATATCTGTTAAATATATATATATTATATGGACTGATATAATGTAGTAACTTTATATTTACGATTTTTGTAGCATTGATGAGATATCACCTGCTGCAGTTGATTAATTATTTCACCCTACTTACAATGGCCTACGAGAAGTAATTTTTAACTTGTTTTTTTTTTTTGGTAAATTTATACTCCATAAAATTCGTATTAAAAACAAATCATCTCTAACGACTCGTAAGGTCAAAATAAAATTCTGGACATTGTCCGTATTTTGGCCATGGTCATTAGCTTTCATCAATTTACACGCCCAATTAATACGAACACGCCACGGAGTATACCTGTAACCTACACGTACATTGTAAAGACGTTTTAAAAAAATAAATAAACAACGCATACGAACAAATTTCAATTAAACAGTTTCTCATTGTATACGCATGGGCAACGGCGGCGGCAAACAACAACAACAATAATAATAATAATATAATTTCGTCCAGGGTCTGCATCGCAAGTTGTGAAATTGTATTATATTATTTATAACATATTATGAAGCATTTTAAGTTACAAGCATTATAACCATTTACTACCATGTTATAGTATTATATTAATATAATATGTGAAATGATGGAGCGATAATAATATTATAGTATGATATTAAACGTTTCATAGTGC
Source organism: Myzus persicae (assembly GCF_001856785.1). NCBI lineage: Eukaryota > Metazoa > Arthropoda > Insecta > Hemiptera > Aphididae > Myzus > Myzus persicae. The sequence goes on along the minus strand of NW_019103155.1, from coordinate 142,015 downwards.
GGTCCTCACTAGAATTTTGGAAAGAGCCAAATATTAATTTTGAAAACTACTCGTGGGCCACTTTCGCTTTTTAATTAAAGATGTTAACATTGATATAATAATAATAGTCAATTTGAAAATAAAAATATTTGATTTTACAAATAATTTACATAAATCATTAGAAAAATAAATCGTTATTGTATAAAATTGTATATTTAGGTATTTATTTTGTTGACATATCGATTGCGGAACCTCTTTATTTCTTGCAACAAGATATATTGCATATACCCAATAGAACCATTAGAGTATTTTTTTTTCTATTTTTTTTCGTGTTTTAGAATGTACATATTTTAATTTTAGTGTGGGCCAAACAAAATGTGTAAATGGGTCGCGTAGTGAGTACAGCTGTTCTAGTGACTAGTATACAAAAATATTACATAGGCACAGGGTCGTAAAGGTGATTCGCCTGCAGTGATGCCCATCCATATGTTTTTCTCTAATATTTTCAAAAAATACATTTTCATATTTTCTGGTTAGTATATTGTGGTAAATGGTGATACAATCGTTATTTTTTTTAAACGAAATCTATCCTATTTTTTACTGTAAATTGTTAAAATCAGATAATTGTTTTTGATAAAATGTTGACGTTCCCAAAAGAGTAATTTCTGAGTTGTTGAATTTTATATTGGTACTAAGCATAATATTATCCTTAATAACGGTTTTTATTTAAAACATAAAAAAGATAATATTTTCTCTAGTACTTCTACTTACTATACGCTGACAATTTTGACTAATTATAAAACGTTATGAATTCATTATAGTGGTATAACTATTTCCATAATTAAACCATCATAGTTACTACACTTATACTATGGTGTACCAAAATTATTATCTTAGTAAGTAGGTACCTTTTACCTATAGTGATTAAATTGGGGACTAATCGTGTAATTAATAAACACCCACTACATCAAAGTTTTCAAACATCTGTCTCATTAACAGTAGTCAATAAAAAACGTGGTTCTCATTTGAAAAAAAAATCGTATTGACACAGCAGCTCACCGGACATCCCTCAAGTTGAGTATAAAATCTTAAGTGGGTATATAAAAATATGGCTCTTCAAAATTCTATAAATCGTAATAATTTAAACGAATTCGCATTATAAAAAAATGTGGTGATCGCGCATTCGCGCACATTATGATTCGCATCCCGCAGCACTATAAATTATAATAAAGCCTATTTTGTTCGTAAACGATACAAATTCAACAACAACCTTAACGATATATAATGTTACGTTTTACGAGCTTATGACGGTGCAGTTGTAGACGGACGAACATTTAAAGAGCGGTTGACGATTATTGCGAGTACTTCCTATTTTATACGTTGCGCGCGTGCGCTGCACTGCGACTCGTTACAATATTATTACCCATATAATAATATTCGTGTTACACTCTTCGTCAGTTCAAAACTTCAAACGAGCCGAATTTCGACGATTGTTATCGTAGTCGGGAGACACTACGCCGCCAAAGCAAATATATGATATGCACCTAATAAAAGTAATAATAATATTAAACGGACCGATTGTTAAACGTTGCGAATAATAACAGTAATAAAATAGTAATAATAATAATAATAATAATACGCTCGTCCGACGACGTCGTTTTTTACGACCGTATTGCGGCGTGAAATGTGTGAGGTCGCCCAAAGCATCAAAACGGACAGAGATCAACTTTCACCGTGGGAACTACGGCAGTTGTGATGTCGAGATGTGTTATTGCTGAAGCAGCAGTGGATAATATTCGCGAGTATACACCAATAAGATTTTTTAAGGACGCAATTTTTGATCGGTTCACTGGGCCGATGGCAGAACATTATAGCGTGTATATATTGTATTTACCTACACGCGGATACCGCTGCAGACTGCAGTCTTTATGAGCATAAATTATATTGTTGTTATATATAAATGCTCGAGCGATGATGCACCTCGAGGGTCGACTCCGAAATCCACACGACTTCGACGCGATTTTGCCTGGCAGAACGACGACGGACGATCAGCACGATCACGTGCAATTTATCGTTTCATTATTCGGCCATTTGGACCCGTGATCGCTTGACATAATATTACTGCGTATGCGGTGCCCAAATTTCCTCAAAATTCGTACCACGCTCGTCACTATATTACTATGGATTATCATATCAATAAAACATGACACTCACTTAATTTACACCTTTTTAAAAACCATCGGTATATTGATCACAAAATTTAAAATAACATAAGACAAAGCAACTATGTTAACATGCGTAAAAACTTTAAAATAAAAAATATTTAAACACTGATATTTACCTATAAGCAAATAACCATATTAAAAATAAAATGTATGTAAATTAACCTGTAGATTTAACCTAACCTAGCTGTGAGCCTTAAAACTTTTAAAAAAACATAAGACATAATATCATTGACTTACATCTTTACAATCATAGATTTAGACGTGTTCAGGGGAGCCGGCAGAGAGGGGCCAGTGGGTACTAATGCACCCACTGGGATTTTTTTTACGAACAAAAAAATCAGTGTATAATAATGTAAATATGTGACTTCCTATGTATGTGTCACATAAATTTAATTTTGCACCCACTGAGCTGATTTTCTGAGGGAGCCCCTGGACGTGTCACTTGTAGTCTCCACGTTTTTCATCGAATTTCGACGGCACGATTGTGCTCTAAATGTACTCAATATCTTTATTGTGTATCACGCACTCGCACATATAGCCCGATTAATTCGCAAAAATATTAAGTCCCGTTAGGCTTGCACTCGTTTAGAGATTAGGATTTCGACAATGCGCACAAATTGCAGGTTATGGATCCATGTTAGGCGTTAATAGCGATGTGAATAGCTTACGAATTTGGTCGTTGTATAAACATCGATTAAAAACAAACTGCCTTCTGGGCCCCGAGTTTATGTAGGCAATTATTATGCTGAATAGGTAGTCTTTGAGTCTTTCTGCCTCCAGCTTCGGCCGAATTGTACTCTGCGCGGTTCCATTGACTCAAAAGGAGTAATAATATTTTGCATTGAAGTGCTATAATTTAAAATTATGAAATACCTACGGTTTTTTATTGCTTTTTTCGTACCATTCATTACAAGAAAACTAATAAGTGTACATCATATTATTATTTTGCTGTTATGTAACAATTTAGTCATATTATCACTACTTGAACACAGACATTAATTTTAAAATACATAACATCATAATATAGACATCACTTTTTCACTCAAGTCAAAGACAATTATGGATTTTCGAGTTTTATATCAATATTACATACTATATAATATATATATTGTATGGCAGAAGAATAAATATCATATTTATTCAAACGTTTTAATATATGTGTCAGCTGTCATTAAACATCAAAGAAGCTTATACATTATCTATTATATACATGCATATATATATATATTTATATGCATAATGTATATACAATTATAATATCGATATGGAACGGCAACAACGGCCGATAAAAACGTCTCTGTATAATATAGTGGTAGTAATCTATATAAAAGTTTCTTATGAAAGTATAATTTTTTTATTCATATACATATATTATTTAGTATTATTAAAAAAAACAGTATCGATCGATAAGTCGCAGCATCAATTCAATATCTTCAGGATATCTGGCTCAAATTTACTTATAAAAAGGCGTAGGTAAGTAAATATAGTTTATATATTATTATTATATTCCGGTTTACGCCGATGTTTGAACAAACGTTACACACTGAGGATTATAATTGTTTTGACTTCCCGGAGAAAGTGATGCGGTCATTTTGTCTGTCTGCGTACGTGTACGTTTGTATATTATATATTGAAATCGCAGAATACAACCTACCTACAACTCTGGTTTCATAATAATGTAACGATGGACTCCAATTATATGGGCAATATAATATAATAGACTTTAGGTTGTGTATATACCTAATAAATGTCTATGAAAAATATAAATTGTGTTAAAATTATTTTATTTTAAATTAAAATTTACAGTTGAGAAATAATATATTTTTCTTTCATCTGCGTCGGCATCACCGATTGTTCAATATTATGTAGGTAGATACCTTTATTTTTACTTCATTAAATAAACAACTTGATGATCTAATGTGCATGATTTTTTTTGTACACGAGTCAATAATAATAATTAATACTTAATTAAAATTGCAACAGTTTTGAACGATTACATTTTCTTGCAGGTCATATATTATTATATCAAGCAAACATAATGATTAAATAAATATAGGTATAAATATTGGAACCTTCTATACCTATTACCTATATACTGCAGACAGCTGGTATCACGATATGATCCATTTAACGAGTTACGATCATTTTTTTAGTCTATTATATGTATTATGATATATTGATATTGTGCGCGTAGGCATACAATTTAAAAACTATAACTTTTATTTTTTATTGATCAAATAATACATTATATCTATAGTTTAATTTGATCGTATTTTAACAAGCCAGACGATTTTATGATATAGCACCTACTCAATAAGATAATCACAATTTAGAGAGAGAAAAAATAACCGTTTAATCTTATTTGAAATAATTATTTGTCATCGCCATACATTTATAGTGACATATAAAATATTAATAAGTGAGCAAATATTCGGACCGGACGTGCTGTGTATGTATATAACATAGTAAATACGGGGTTTTCTATAGATTTGCGTCCTACGTAATTGATAAATTATGCATAATATTACTTTATCGCCCCATTTGAGATTATTATATAATACATTTATTGTTAAACGTGTAAAAAAAACCTAAAATTTGTCTGCAATATTACCTACTTAATTTGGATCCACTATACAGAGCCAGCACACTTATTATCACGATTCAAAACGTTAGTGGGTGGGTAGTATAATATATTATATATAATGTGCCTCTATGATACCTGCAATACCGAAGCGGTGATAAAATTCATCGACGTATTACACGCATATCAATATAGGTAATAATAATAATAATATATTTATGAATTAAAGAACGCGCGTGTGCGTTTTGTGCGTCGATCAATTAGCTGCACCGAACCGCGAAATCGCATCAAATTTTGAGAGCCCACGTTTATATATACATATATATATATATATATAGATACACTAAATATTAATGTATACAACTTACCTATATCGTTGGTATCCCTATACCTCATACCAGTTATACCTAGTAGGTATATGTAATATACGTACGTCTTACCTATATATCTACACGTCACATATGGGTACCGCGTTTCAGCGGCGGCGGTCTGGGCGTGATTCCAGTCGCGTGTAAGTGTGATTATTGTCCGCCGCCGCCCTGCGTAGAACAAACAATAGAAAGCAGATTATATTTTGACACAGTGAAAAAATTGCGTTTTAATAACACACACACATAATATTATATGCACACTCTGTCACATTATACTATAATACGTGTTCGGATTATTCGTATTACTATAATACAGACTATACAGTGCTACATATATGTACGCGACAGCCGGTTCGGCCCGTATAGCGTGTTATATTATTAAAGTATATGTTAGGTATTATAATATACATAGCTTATACAAATATACATAATATATGAGAGGTACAACAGGTATCTTTTTATGCGAAATTCGAGTAGAATAAAAATATATATATTTTTTTTTTTTTAAACAGATGATAATACGCGAACAAGAACGGCGTGAAAACGACATTACTTTACATGCAATTACATACCTACCCATAGATATGAACCGAATAATATAGATATTTCATTGTACAATTTATATTGTCAGTTCGTATAATATTGCGGTAATGTTCATAATACATACTATATGGGTTGTACATACTATATAATAATATTATCTTTGGCGGGCGAAAAAGAATCAATTTTTTGTTTACTTGTATGATTAGTTGTGTAAACACAAACCTTGATTTACGTAACGTGGGTGTCCCCAAAATATCGATTATCGTTTTCAATAATAATAACAAAAAATACAGATTTGTGTGTGTGTGTGTGTGTGTGTGGATTAAAATTGATTTTATTCGATCTATTGTATACCTACGGGAAATAGCTATTGGAATTATTAAATCTAACAAATATTGATAATAATGTGAAATATAGTGAGACAAAAAGTAAAAACATCGTCAATAGAAAATATAATACATAACGTAGTATGTACGCACCCACGATATAAATAATAGGTATGAACTGTAATAATAACCGTATTATTTACGACCTTCGTCGCATTTTAATAATGCGATTTAACGATAGTAGCCTATACTTGCCCACCTGCAGTATATTATGCGCTGTAAGGTTTTGTGTAAGATTAAAAAATCGTACGACTACTGACTTCGATTTGCATTATCTATACTATATGCAAGTTCTCGAAAAACGCCCACAAAAAAAAAAAATAGCAGATTAAATGATAAGTTTAATAACAATTTACTATTTTTGTTTTGTTTCCAAACAATCGTAATGTGATTCCGATTTTAATTATTGTTTACCATAATAAGACAGTACCTACATAAATCGTACATAATGTATGGGTAAAAATTATAACTGGGGTAGACAGAATGTGTATATTTTCGTATATTATGTGTACTTTTTTCCTTCTAAGGCCGCCCTTGGATAAAGTCACGCTTTGAAACACGCGAATTGTATTGTTCATTTTTTGAATCACCTTGAAGTCACCAGATTAAATTAGTCTGAAACAGCTTAGGTCGGGTTAAGATTTTCCAACGGTAAAACAATTGATACCAAACTGGATTATATATTGCGTAAAAACGTAAATGATCGAAACCTCTGTATATTATTAATTATTTTAAATAATAATTATTGGGCATATGCCTATAATATGTAGATACCTACCGTTCTAACTGAACGTACTAATTTGCAGTAATTACTTTAATTCGATTTAACTCATATATATATTATATACAAGGGTAGGCTGCAGTGTATATATACATCGCAGTTTTACAGGTACAATAGCTCTATATAGTATATATCACGTCAGTCATGGTGTTTGAACTTTAATATTTAAAATACATTCACATCATATATCACCGCATTATACATAATGGCCTCGGTGTACTTATTTCTATGTTTAAGTTCACGAAGATATAATTTTATGGTTATTTGATCACGAGAATTAGGTACAATGATATATCGATGTACGTATGCGAGGAAACTAAATTGTAGCTCAACAATACAAATTCGGATAAAAATGATTGCTTTATATTTTATGGCTTAATGCCTTTTTTTTATTATCTAGAAAAATATTGTTATCAATTGCAGGCACGAAGTCAAGATTTTTTTTAGGGGTTGTTTCAATTCTAGATTTAAACGTATCTATTATGAGGTGCTTAACACGCGTTATTGTAAAAATCAATCTCCATATCAATATATAATATGAAATATGAAATAGAACCATACAATAACATTTTATTTTTAGAAATCTGAAGCATAATTTATATTAGTATAACAAATATATTTCTGCATAAATACGAATATACGATTGAGGGCCGAGGGAGGTGTTACAACATTCAACACCCAAATAACCCCCTTCCACTGGCTACACTACTGGGTATTAATATTATTATTTATAAGTGCTACACACCAGTGTTGTCTCCGTCTTACAAATGTACAATAAGTCAATTTGCGTAAAGAAGAATTTATTTCTTGTTGTTAATTTAAATATTATAGTATAGTGAATTACCCAATATTATTATTTTATTTTTTTATTGATTTTAAGCCCATCAACATAATACATTAGCTGTTTGTAGGGGGGGGGGGGTGAACGGTTAGTTGGAACACGTGTTTGTATGTGTGGCAAGGAATTGTTGCTAAAATCCCGGATGGTCACTCATCCGGGGGTGCTAGTAACACCGGCTGGTACTTATGCTCAGAGCGCTTAAACAACTGAGTGTAGACACGAATCCATAATTTAATTTAAATACAATAATATCATCTAGTGGATTCGCCACTGGATCGCGATTCTATTAAAAACTAATTATAGTATAATATTAATAGTATAATTATTGTACCATTTTTATTTTATATGAATATCAGTTAATCAGGTTCGTAATCTTAAACACACTTATACCCTTATTATATACAAAGTAAAGTATTTATTAATTTTAAAAAAATACGATTTTCCAAAGGAAAAATAATAAAAGACTTAAGAAGAATATTACCATGCAGTTCATTACTATGCTGCACGTAATAATATAAATAATAAAACCTAAATAAATAGTGGTCACTGGTACTATCACTTGATACTAGACATTTTTAAAATAGCTCATTTGTTGGAAGACATTGGCGACCACTGATCTAGGGCATATCGTAGGATGTTATCGATATTTTAATTATAAAACGAGTTATAGCTTATATAAGCATGTATTATATAATATTTTAAATATTACAATTTGAAGATGCTCGTTACTCGCTTTAAAATTAAAATATTAATAAATGGCTATGTACTATTATACTCTTATCCTTAAAATTAATTATAGTTCAATTTACCTTTTTTTTTAAAATTGATCTAAAGCCTAGTAAGTATGGCCATAAGCTGTTTGTAGGGGAAAATTGTTGATTTGAAACACGAATTTGTATGTGTGGGCAAGAATGTGTTGCTAAAAATCCGGGTGGTCACCCATCCAAGTGTTAGCAACGACGTTAGCTGTTAGCTCAAAGCGTTGTCGCAGATTGAGTGTACGACCACGCCTCACCAAGCCAAGCCATTATATTTTTACCATTGAAATAAAACGACACAAAATGGACTCAATTGAACACAAGTTTGCTGTGTTGTATACTTTTGTAAAACGAAGACAACACATCCGGGTACACCGTTCTCGTATAATATCATATTTACTATATTATTTAGTATCAGTATAATAGGTACTTGTGACATTGCTAAATTGCTTCATCGTAGTCGACAAAACCAATTTGGTACAGCTAAGACTTTTAGGAATTTAAATTATCCACCCCTTTTTAGAAACGATAAATTGTCTGCAAAAATCATACTACAGGGAGGTGTTCGTATGCATACCTAACACACATTTTTATTACTATTTCCATTAAGAATACGATATAATTAATAATTATTCCCTGCGTCGCAGTTGGAAAACGTTTAAACATCAACGGGTTTACACTAAGCTCATATATTATAATATACCTATACAGTTAGCTATAATACACATAATATAAAACGATATGGGTCAAGGGGTACGAGCGAACATCGATTATCGTGCCCAGGGGCGTGCCTATGGGGGGGGGGGGGATAACAATAATTATTAATATAAGTTGACCATAATATAATATATATGTGGAACTTTATTAGGCTAGGTCTGGAGATAGAACTCCCCCCCCCCCGACAAAAATTTCTAGGCACGCCACTGATTGTGCCTATCGGGTCTTCCATCAATATTCCATTGATAAGCAACACAATTTTCGAAACTCTACATAGTTGGCGTAGGTCACGGTCGCTAACGGCACCCAAACACACACACACACACACACACACACACAAGGTTTATAATAATAATAATACATGTACAGTCGATCAACACGCGATCTTATCTATTAATATAGAGATTTAACCGTGTTATTTCATTTTTTATTTCAAACGCCCCGTTACGATATTATATTATAATGTACCTATATGTGTGATCGTAAAAAATCGCACCACGCGTAGGCCGCAAACACACTTATTTTTTATTATTATTATTACCGTCGTATTGTAGGTACGTTTGCCGCGCGACACGCTCGTTAATGCCTACCGAGGCGGCGATAATCTAATAATATAATAATAATATGAGTCCGTTGATTGAGTCGCAACAACGAAAAACCGGTCGGCACGGGAAAAAGTCATCTCACCGGCGAAAGGTATTATCATAATATAATATTGTACGAAACGCAGAAAATATCATAAGTATCCCGCACGTATGATGTGTATTATGATGGGCGCCTCATACTAACCATTATACAATAACATATATATACGTTTTTACTTTTTATTAATATTGTGTGTAGGTACACTGTACAGTGTGCAAGTACCTAGGCTACTATGTACAATAGTATTACAACATCCGGGCTGCAATCTGTATGAGCGTAATCTACACTTCTACAGTAGTTGTATATAGGCACCCCAGCAAGATCAAAAAGGCGAAACCGCGAAAGTAAAATAATATGTTATATCATACGTCTTATTTTTACTAATTTCTGTATAAATAAAAAAAACAATTTAATTGACTTTATTTCTTGTTCTGACATAATATGTGTACCCATGTTTATTCTTAAAAAATAGAAAATTGCAAAAATTACTTGTTTTATTGATTAGAAGCGTCTTGACTTAAGAAGGTATATTGCAAACAAAAAAATTGTCTTCCTGATTATGAATACATTGCTTAATAGTTATTACTACGTAATTTATATTGGTACATTTTCGCATGAACAATTGTAAAATACAATTATTTGACTGCTTGTAACACATGATTGGCGGCTCTTACTATCCTAAGAACCAAACTCAACATTCGCAATTACACATTTGCAGATATTGGGTTTTTCAAACGAATACAATTTAACGAAATATAATAATTTTGTTTACTACTAATATGATTTGATACTATATTGCAATCAATGCTATACTAATATTGTATTGTAAACAGCTGGAATTCCTCAGTCATCAGCAATCCGATTGCTTTCAATAAAAACGTCATATTCACCACACCACCCTTCGTTTACAGTTTTATTGTCGTTCTCTGTATTGAGGTATTGATGTACTGAAGTTAAATACCTATTTTTATCCTTAACCTAACAGAAAATATACTAAAAATGAAATATATACAACACTATACTTTTATCTCGCAAGCAAATGAATAACAAAAAACATGTTCTCTTATAAATTAATCTTTTGAGTCTTACTGATATTCTTGGTCGTATTAATCCATACTCCGTTGTCTTCTTTTTGAATGATGAACGTCTAAACGCTAAAACCACTCCGGTGGTTATATTATGTCCATTATATTGGTAGAATTGGGAATTCTATATATTTTTATTGATCTCTTTTGTCATGGAATTTCATATAAAAACATTTTTAAATAAATTAATTACAAAAATATAAATGTAGTATCTTTTAATTTGGTGACCTAGTGCACTTGCCCTCTTTGCTTCCCTCTCTCCTTATCACGACCTTGTGAATATGCGTGAGTATAGTATTTTGATATTATATTATATAGTGCGCCGTGTGATTTATTATTCGATAATCGTAGACATGTTATATAGAGGTTTATAGCCGAGCAGGGTAAATTACTCATGTCCTCTCCAACCTCGTGTATATAATTATTTGGAAAATATTTCTGAAATAGAAACTCTCAAACTGGTGATAAATAATGCTGTAAATATTTTTTTTTATTTATCTTTTACAACATTCACAACATAGACCATTGATTCTATTGTTATATTAACAATTTGTGGTGCTGGCACTATGGCAGTACACAATAGAAAGAAAAACGATGAAAAATTATCATTTAGTTTAAATATATTTAAATTTTTAATTTTGTTGAATAAATTATTTAATTTTAAAAAGTGAATAATAAATTGTTATGTTCGTGAATCGTTTCAAGTGAGGAATCGATATTTTTTTGCATTTCGGGATCGAGTACGTCTCAGAGATAGTTGTGGCATTCGGTTAGGATGCTTTTTATCGAGAACCATACACCGGATTGTCTGTATAATTATAATTAAACATGGACGTTATATAACATACCTACTATATATATACATTGGCACAAGACATTACAATATTAAAGTTTGTTACCGCGTATTACAACTATAGTACCAAAGTAGGTAGTATAAGACTATAATATAGTAGTCCTGCTCGAACGGTGGGTCCGACCGAACAACAGAATACATATATATATGCATATGTATTATTATAATAAATAATGATAACTATTGCTACAATCGCAAGCGGGCGCGCGCGCTGGTCACGCGAGGAGAGCGACACACGACGAACGAGACGACGACGATAACGATAATAATTATGACAGAATCGTGTCGGCGCGAGCCTGTATAATATTTCGTGTGTGTGTGTGCGTGTGTGTGTGACGTGACGGACGGCACGCGGAGAATTTTTTTGCCATATGGCTGAGACAACCCAGGACGACGCAATAGTTTTTTTTATTTTAATTCTTGCGACTTTTTTTAAGTACACTTTTTTGGGTGGAGATCACTAAAAGTTTCACTTTGCGACCCCATCTAATGTTCCTACAAATCATCTACCGAATCTAGTCTACTCGAGTTTACCTACCTATATATTTTGGTATTTCACAATTAGCCAATGATCGTTTTCAATTTTCTCGACATAGCTCTCCTGGCCGAGAGTAAAATGTAGGTATATAGAAATACTCAACGCTTATATTATATGGTATTATAATGTACGTAATGCTATGGTTAAGCGCACATCACAAGATCTGTTATGTACTATTATAAGTACACGTTTATACATTTGAAATTTATTGTCAAAACAGTTTAATTTCAAAATATATTAATATTTTGTTCATAAAACAGTTCTCCCAAATTCCCAACACGATATGTACGCCTGTAGCCTACCCGTTAGCACCTATATGTCTAGCTACGTGCAAGATAGTATAGACTTGCACACAACTAAAGTTTGGACATGCATAATTTATCTGTATAAAACAATGAAAAATAAAAAAATAATGCCGAAAATAGCTACCAGGAAGGCTTCATTATACGCGTAATTAAATCTAAGCAAAATAAATTATTGGCAATACTACATCATACACCTGATCAACCAATATTGGTATAATTATAATTTATAATACAATTGACCAATATTTCTCAAAAGATCTACCAGTGGGTTGGGTAATAGCAGGTAACTGAATAGTCAACAACTCTTACTTTATTTTATATAATTTTATATAAAGGGGGGCGATGAGCATGCTTGGTGAATCACCCTGTATTTCATGTGTTCGACATCGTCAAAGTGCTTCACGATTTACATTTCAGATTCGTGGATCGTGGCTATTTGTTACCTTGAAAATGTCAACATTGTCTTCGTTTACACTTTATACGAACCGTACTGCGGTACTTCACCCACACACGCATCATATCTTACGTATTGTACGACGTTAAGTATACAGTGGTCGTCTCGTCTGTATTTGTGGTTTCTGCAAATTCCGTCGCTTAAGTAACATATATTATTATATTATGTGTTTACGATGTTTGCGACATAACACCCATACACCACGAACAGTGTATGCAACGAAACCAATCTTAAATTAAATTCGTAAATAATAATAATAAAAAAAAAAAAATAATAGGGAAAAAACAATTTCAAATTTAAAGAATGGCGGGTGTATTATTATGTGCGGAGTGCTATAGACGTAACTCGGAGACGGCGACAAAAAGAAATTCAATTAAAATTTTTCACCGATCCGTCGGGAAGCTGCACGACAACTGTGTATGCGGTAGACATAATATGTAGGTACTGAAACGTTCAAATTATTGTTATTATTGTATTATTGAATTGGCAAATTCGATAGAAGAGAGGATTGCAACAAACACGCGCCGCGTGATTGATAACGAATCAATTAAATAATGTGACAAAATGACTCCAATTTTGGTGAGTATATGAGATCCCCCTATATAATATAAGTACCTATTAATTTATTATTAAGGATCACAAAATATCGCATCAATATCAGTTACCTATCTATAACTATAAAATACACTTTTCCATTCTTGCGGTTACTTATGGTTCGATTGTTTGACTCCTTTGAAAAGGTACTTTTATACTAGGTATATGAGTATAGAAAAATGATTGGTATTATATTATTGGTAGCTTTAATACCTATATAATATTATAACACAAGTTGGGGTGCAACGGTTACATTCAAAACAATATTAGCAATTAAATACGTATATATTCAACCGAAATTCGTACTATGCATAAAGAAAACGATTGTATAGAGATGAGAATAAATTAACCGGAACTCGGAAGGTATTTCAAAAACTAGCTATCGAAAATGTCTTTAATTTCAAATCAAGACAACAATATTATATAATGTATTCATATTATATTATTGTGAAATCGTTTTCTTTAAATGTGACTGAGTTTAACGAGGATCAATGTGAAACCGTGTCTGTAAAATCAAGCAAGTATATATAAATTTATGAATGTGACATACCTATGTAAAATGTGATTTACATGAACCACAAGTTAAGATAAGTGACAATTTAGGTCGTTTGAAATTTGGATATATCTTGAGAAACCGTTTAATGATATCTTATATTATATGGTAGTGTGCAGTTCATCAAGGATATTATACAAATCAAACATACCTACAGTTATAACTGTGGTTTAGGTGAACATTTCATAATACATATTATGCGGTTAGGTCTAGGAATCGTAATCAAGTGAACTAACAAGCAGACAATTTTGCATAACACAATGCCTAAGTAGATTTATTTATTTTATTAATATATTGTATTATATGAACAGAAAAGTAATTCTATGATACCTATAATGTGACTAACCGTTTTAATAATAATATTCAACTTTGGTATTGTTTAGGACATCGTGTGACTGTCCATAAAAAACATGTTAACGATCAATGAATAATATAATAGAAAACAATAAAAACGGTTTATTTAATTTTGATTAATGTAAAAACTTTCAATATTATAATTATTCTAATTTGCACTCAAAAACGAACACAATGAGAATTGTCTGAAGAATCTTAAATCTGCATTCTATCAATTGTAATTTATAAGTATCCCGTGAATATTTATTTTGACTTTTAACAGTTATATAATATTAAAATAACTAACCGCACGATTTAATTTTTTTGAATAAATCGCTGTATAGGCACGTATGATTATTGTAATTTAAAAGACATATGGAATTTTTGCCGATTATTTACTAGATTTTTTAAAAGCTTTGACCATAAATTATAATGTACAAGTATAACGTTTTGAATAATTATTTTTTTCGTTCTGTTGGTTTTTGTTTCATGGAACGTAATAGGCAATATATTGGTATATGTATATAGTACTGTATAACATGTAAGGTAGTATTTACGATGTCAACACTTTTTGTCAAACACACAATCACAGCTGTTGTGTAAGCGCATGTTTGGGCTTACGGGGGAATCGTGGTTAGTGAATTTTAAAATTTCGATCGGAATTATTGCGTTTTCAACGATAAATCTATGAGTCGTCAGTCATGCACACTCAAACTACCATCATAAGTCAGCGTTTCGCCGTCATTTTTCAGGAATATTTTTCACTGATATACTGCAATATTATTATCATATATATTTAATCGGTGCAGTATAGCCTGCAGCGGATTACCGGTGCGTCCGAAACTACGGGATGCGAATTGCGGCCAAAAAAATGTTAACTTCGTTATCTGGGACGCGACTCTGAAAAAAAAACCATCGGCCACTCTTTCCCATCGTCCGGCTTGCAGACCGCGATTGTTTACTCTTTCTATCCTATACTGCAGCACTCTTGTATACAGACTCGAACTGTACGACTTATATTACGGTACACCACGTCGAGCCTCGGCGGATCATAGGTCTCGACACCGCGGGCTGGCCGAGAAGAGGGGTCATGCTCGGTTGCCGAGGTCGCACTGCATATCCACGGATGAAAGATCGGTTTAATAAGGCGTTTTTTTTTTGTTTTTAGTTTTTATTATTTTTTTTTTTTTTTCACAACTTTATTGGCCAACCGCATTATGCAGTATATACGCTCATATACTACACACTGCAGGCACAGTATAATATTATACACTATCACTGTATGCATCCTCGACAGACCTTTTTTTTTATCCCACAAAATATCATTATCTTTTCTCCAATATTCTTGTGCACAATACCCCTCGGGCTCGGGTATATGATTTCTGACTGTTTCTATACATTATAGCATAATATACGTCCCAATTAATTATACATAATTTAATATAATATACGACTATCCGATGTAAAAGGTGACTGCGGTGCACTGCAACATAAAAGATGATTTCATCGCGATACGATAAATCGACTGCAGCAGTACCTATATATAATATATAAGTAATAAGTAGGTAGGTATACATATATTTTGTGTGTGTGTAGGTGTTTCCGTAGTATATCTATACGATAACAATATTATACTACAGTAACATGATTACCAGAGTTATATAATATGACCAGACATCTCGGTAGTAGCACCTGCAGTTAGCACGTCGTTAAAATACACTCGAATTCGAATTTTTTGAAATGATTTAGCCCCAGCTGCAGATATTATAATTATCCTAGTGAGAACTGCATAATAATATGACAGTACTATATATAATAACAACCGTAAAAACGACGAGTCCCACCGAATTTCTTTATGGCTTTATACCTAAACTATAATATACGGCCTATATTACGTAAATCGTTCGAGATAGACCTATACGATATGCGTACAATGTATACGTATAATAATAACAGTCGGGCGTCGTTATATTTATACATTAATTTTTTTAATGAGGAAAAAAACCGTTAATTATGTTGTAACTCCGTATACACATAGGTACTTATTATTATTTTTTATTTCATAAACTACATCGGTCAAACGAATTCGATAGATTCGCTCCCCGCAAGACGCGTAATATAGGTATATACATAGGTATAGGTACACACTACACATACCTATTATGTACCTATGTATATATTATTAATATATTGTACTCGCGTGGCGCATTGTACAACTGCCCAATATATATATTATTGTGTTCGAACATCACGTTTTTCATTAATTTAATAACGTCTTATTATATTGTGTATTTTTTTATTTTCAGCCGCGCTGTGGAACTGCAATTGCTGGTGGAATGCCGCCAATATTTACACTTTCGCCGTGCAACCCGGAGTAAGTATACATTAAATTATTAATATAATACTATATCTTTTATGCATAATATATGCGATTTGTGGTGTATGCCGGAGCGCTGAAGTTTCTAACGACTCAATATATTCGATAATATAGATCGTGGGGCGAAACAACCGAGTGTGACTTTATGAAAATACACCCCACCCGAGTGTGCAGTAATACCTGAAATATGAATAATGACATATTATTGTGCACAATAATAGGTTCCTATATTACATAGGTAGTGATTATTTGCGCCCGACGCCCAAACAGCAGTTCTGTATAGGCATCTATTCTAGCATGTGTGATTGTTTTGACTAAATTACATAACTCGGACACGCTCGAAGAACCGCGGTATAGTTACCTATAGGTGCACTAAGAGGTACCAGCTATTATATCCATAAGTCATAACACATATATAATATAATTATTATATTATGTGCTCACATAACGAACGCTTAGAACATCGAGGTGATTGTTGCCGGTGTTTAAGATGACGGATAATCGTATACACTATACATATATATATATACACAATCGCTAGTAATTTTGCGTTCATAATTTATTATAATATATATATATATAATGTATACTGGGTGGTTGTTTTAACTGTTAACACTCATTTTCTCGAAAAATATTAAAGTTTTTGAACATTTTTTAAGTTTTTATTTTTTAAATAACAACATCCAGTTTCATAATCCCATGTAAAATATTATTCTGAGAATTTCGTAACCATTAGTTAAGTAGTTAAAAGTATTTAATGTTTCGATAAGTAGTATATCGACGTTATTCGGGCTACATGCCTACACAGGTATTGGGAATAATCCAGTACTTACAGCACAGTCAGTACATTATTGTAGTACAGCACAGTACAGAGCAGTCGCCAGTCAGTACAGAATAAACTGCAGTACCAACCTAGCACAGGCCACTCCACTTCGTTCATCTAAACTTAGAAAATAACACGAAAAATGTAAAACAATGTTCTATTTTTTTTGAGATTCAAGTGTTTACTGTTTTAATATCCTATATATTATAAAATTATGTATAATAATATGCGAACACATGTGTTATAAATGCGAAAAATAAAACTATGTAAAAAACGGCTATATGGGTAATAGATATTAGGTATAATAGCCTGCAGGTACACATTACACAGGATAATAATAATAGTATGCATATAATACTGCAGATATTATTGACGTAACGAATTATATCGAAAATTAATTATCAATTGGAAAATCTAATTTGTGAACGCACTTTAACCGAAACGGTCTGGTTGTTTTTCCACGTTTTTAATTTTTAAATAATCTCATAAACATGTTAAATAGATAAATGTGTATATATTATATGATGACATATACGATTAACTAGACCTCGCGGAGAAAGTATCTGAAAATTAGTATTACTGTGTGTGTGTGTTTTAAAAAAAAATTACAATATGCGATATCCTTGGCAGTTGCGACTGACTTTTAAATTATTATGCTGATATATTCATTACAAATTCAGTTCGCTTGGTATATTGATTTGTAGTATACATACACATATATATATATATATATAATGTATAAGTTAAGGTTAAAAATAACTACCTATAGTATTATAGATACGTATAGGACTCAGTTTCTTAACTGGTTATAAAATGACATGTGTAGTTTATCTGTATTGGTACACTTCGTTTATTTTCGCCTATTAGACACCAATGTATTTGTTTTGAATATTTTTTTCACATCCATGCGTCGCCATAACATATGTAACATCTTTTAAAACAATTTCAAAAACATTAGGTACCGGATTGGTTCAATAAATAATAAATAATATGCGGTCACTCGAAAAGTAAGCGATATACAAGAAAATAATCAATGAAACATCAACTGTGTATTATACTATTTAATAATACTTATATTTCTACTAAATACAATATAATATTGTTTATAATGTATTTCCTTTAATAATTAATAATTGTATTATATAATTTAAAAATACATTTTGAATAAACATAATTTGTATTCTTGTAAATGTATCTACTGAGCTTGATTTCACTGTCATACACAAGATGCATTTTAAATTAAAAATACAGAAAAGACAACAAATTACGTATTAAATAAAATGTTCTACGAAACTGTAGTAAGTGAAAAACAACATACAATAAAAAATACCAATTATTTTTGTAACCTTTGACGTTAGGTATTTTTTAATGTAAAATAAACATGATATTTACTTTTTAACTTAGTAATATACTAATATGTAGGATGTACCTATATTTAATCATACACTAATTTATTCTAACTGTGTATGGTTGTATTTTGTATACACGCTATTATAATATTTACCGATAAATATTTCAATATAAACATAAAGCTAATTAATGGTTATTATATAAAATATAAATTCATTACATCTTATATAGTTATTATATAATAGTATGTATTATACGAGTATAATAATATGTATTCACCAAATATTTGTCCAATACAAGTATAATCAGCGTATAACTATACAGTTACTTATAAACCTACCAATTTTAATGAAATATTGACTTGACCTAAATCTAAAATATAAATAAACATTTTTCGATTTAATTATTATTATTTATTTGTATATCTCTACTTTTCATAATTGTCGCTTGGCTAATACAATAAATAGTTGAGTTGTCGTCAATAAAATTATTATTTATCATATAAATCTTACAACATATATACCCGTAAAACTTATTGGTAAACTTGAAATAATTGTGAATGCGAAATTAGCTATCTGGTTTAAAATGGTTCTGTCATCCCTTATTCCAACATTCCGTTCCATTATTTCGACATAATTTTTCAACACAACTTGTATAAATCCATTATTTTTAAATTTTATTTGAATATTTCAAATATTTGACTATAAAATATAGAAACATGATGTTGGTGAGAATTTGTTTTACTTTTAATAGAAAAATCACTTACACTTCTGAAATAATAGACAATATTAATATATTATACAGTTTATGGGATACATATAGGATGTCCAGTCATAAAAGTGATGATCAAAGGACAAAGAGAATATCACATTTAAAATCAGTTATCAATAATCCCTATAGGGATTTCTTGTTACTTACAGTTATAACTTTATCCACATGATTAAGCACATTTTTCGGTGTAACATAAGTTTATTTTACATTTACAAAAAACTTAAATTTAAAATGGCTATTATAAAAATATCTACTTTTAATTGCAAACAAAATTTTTCAAAATTTATGTGGTACCGATTAAAATTCGTCGCATCTAGTCTAAGCTCAAAACTGTAGCATATATTATAGTTTTGTCGTCAAACGTCGTTTATTAATGTCATATTGTACGTTTTCAGTATTTGGACTTTGACAATTTACCGGACACGAATTTCTCATGCGACGGCAAAGTCATCGGAGGTTATTACGCGGACGTGGAGACCGGCTGTCAAATGTTTCATGTTTGCACCATTGGCCAAAAAGGTAAGAGGGAAATACAAACAAAAACAGAACCCAACCCGATTAGATTTTTCGCTTCGCAGAGACAACTTTCTTCCGACACGCGTGTCGGTCGGCTATTGCAGCCGCCACTCGGTTGTATAACCGGAGCAATCCAGTTATCGTGATTTACATAAAAAAAAAAAAATAACCACCACACAGATTTAGTCCGCGTTATTGCCTGCAACTCCGGCTGCCGCAGAAGTTTACTTTATTTTTTCGCTCACATATAGGTATTCTACATGTAATCTATTATTATAAGCGCTTTTTACATGCGCCTAATGCTCCATAGATATATATATATATAATATGTTATACATGGGTGTACCTGAACTCGCAAATAATATATATATTTATCGGTGCAGGGCGCGGGCACTGCAGGGTAATGCCATATAATAATATTATGTATGTATCATACTATCATGTACGCATATTATATTATATTATAATAACATTGTTTATAAACTGCGAGCATAATATTATAATATAATAGCATAGGTACGCGTACCGCGATACGCAATCCCCCGTCGGCTGGATCTATATACAATTATACGTATGGGTACATCCACGTGTACAACGATAAAAACAGATATTACAATAATATTATATTGTACAAGCAGGGTGTATCGCGGTGAAATGTGTGTTCAAACGTGATTCCGTCAGTGTGTAAAATCCTGCGATGTTCCCGATACACCCTGTAGGCGCGTACTTATATAATATACCTAATATATATAACGTCCAAGGCGACGACGATCGACACAATTATACGTCTCGATAAAAAGCTCCGCGACTGCGAATATCGGCGGTGGGCTCTTACACTACTCAATATATCTGTACGCGGTCTCTCCGAGTCTATATAATGGATAGGATCTTCTTCGCATGCGCGTATATATATATACAAGTGAGGTAGATATATATATATATATGGGTATCGTATATATATATACATTTACAGGTAAATCGCGTGCGTTTCGTTAGCAATGTGTTCGCGTGCAACACATTCCGCGCTTCGTACACACAATGGTATAGAACAACTATAACACTCGCCATATAGTATACTATTATTTTATCATACTCTCATAATGATATTACGCAATTCCCATTTTATCCGCGAAAAGCACTAAATACGCGTGTATAAACGCCGCCGCCGTTTTTCCACGTGTGTGTGTGTGTGTATTTTATACCCAGGTATAATACATCTATAAATTATAATACATCTATACAACGGCGGCGGCGGTCGAAAAGGTCACGGATATACTTATAGGTACGTTAAAATGCTAAACACTATGGATGTACGTTTATACAGTACATTTATTTTTTTGTATATAGTGTTCGTCATCTAATAACACACGATCGAGTCGTATCCTGCGCTGTTTCTTAAGTCGCGCTACGTGTACGATTTCTGACTCGACAGTGATTTACAATATACATATAAATATATAATATACTATATCGTTACGTGCGGTATGTGTGTGTGTACCCACTTACATATTATTACACTCAATAATACTATACCATACAATATACGCCATTAGGTATGTATAAGTGGTAGTATGACTTGTAAAATGTTTGTTTTTAAACGCTCCGAATCCTTACGGGAAAAAAAATTGTGCCAGGTTAATCTAAATATGGCAATATAATGTAGTATATAAATACGACATATTGGAATGTATATTATATTGTTTCTGAGAAATCTTAACGATACGTTTTCGTCGTAATATTTTGATACGAATTGCCTCAAATTATTTGTCTATCAATTTAATTGCCTATTATACAACAGTAACTTGTTGAAATGTTGACGATTAATGTAAGTATAGCTGGTTTGAAAACTATTCAATATTAATTATTAAATAGTATAACTTCGATAACTAGCATTTTTAGACATTAAGGTCGTAAACCTAGCTTCATTGCGTAACTGTATCAAAACAATGCGGAAATCTGTGAGTTAAGTGCTTTCGATATACATTTTAAAAGTAGTCCAGGTAAACTCAACGACTCATAATAAATTCTTATACCTAAATATGTATGGTGTTCAGTTCTCATATTCAGACAAAAACTTTTAGTAATTAATATTGTACTTTACAATACATTTCGCAAACATACAAATTTCATTGAATATTTTGTATATTTATAAAGTATTTTTTTCAAATTCACATATTTAAAAAACAATTATGAAATCAATGTATAAGTCAACTAAATAAAATACAAAATAATATGTATTTCATAAACGCCGATAACCATAGAAGTTGGGGCGTATATGCAAATTTAAAAAAAAAATACAAAATACTTAGTTTTTTAGATGCGTTAAAATGTTTAGGTATATATATTTATTTATATTTTTAATACACTTGTCGTTATTCGTTGTATAATATGTTAGGATATAAACTATAAATGTTTATCTTCATTATTATTTTTATTTGAACTTTAACTATCAACATTTTGAAGTAGGGAGATCACTTAATGATAGTTCTTAGCACCAATAACCTATCAAGTACCATTAGAATTCTTAATGCTTGTGTAAAATATCTTGATCATAAAAGTTACACCTTTGAGCAGTCACCTTAAGCAGCTAGACAAGACGTAATAATATAAAAATCCCAGCACCAATACTGACATAAATCACTTGAAAAATTTAAGTTACAACATATATGGGGTAGGTACTGTATGTACTGTATGTACCTACGAAAACTCTCAGAATAATATTATAATATAATACAAGGTATGTAGGTATCATTATTATATAGTAGGCGATGAGGAAGTAATATTATTGCGCTTAGCGTTTTTTTAATGAATAGCGTAGGTATTGGATAATTATTAATCACTAAAAAAAATGTCGAAATATAAATCGTAACAGCTGAGTTTTGAACCAGTTTTTAAATAAATAAAGAAAAAACCCACATTTTGTTTGCTGGTTATTAATGTAGTTAATTGCACTATACAGTGACCGTTGAGAGGTTTTTCGTTTTTTCACTCTCGATACACACTTATAACGTGTAACTTATATATATATATATATATATATTATGTATAATCTTACTCAGATACCTCATACAATCTATATAGTATATCGTATATGCCTAAAGTGTGCATCGAGTCGACCGCCTTATACGGTGTTTTGTCAGTTGTAGCTCGTCGACCCGAAGCATTTTGATAATAATTAATCACAAAGTAGGCTAAACACGGATTGTGGGAGTGAAATGCGAAAAAATAAATAATAATAAACCGTATATACAAACATAATAATAATAATATAATATAATCATGCCGGAGCTTATGCGCGCACGCCAGTCGGTGGACCAGTTTTGCGATCGGGACATAATATATTATAAATTACAGACATTCTTAACAAGGTTATAACAACGACCATTGGACCGGGCGAGTTGCATAACCCCGCGAGACCTGCGCACGCCATTACGCCGCGGTATCGAATCTTATAGGTATTATAGGTATTATGGTATATACCTAATGCACAAGCGCTGCTTTACAATAATATGTACCTATATATACGTATAATAGGTATATAGTATTATGTACCTACCGCGTGCATATAATAGGTATAATGTTATAAGCTCACGACTCCCCCGGCAAAGTCCAAACCACCGACGTAGGTATAATATAATGTTGTTACGCACGTCAGGTATTTATAATTACCGCCCGAGTTAAAAATATAATATATATTATTCAATTAATAATTAGCGTATACCCCCTCGAGACGGTTCAAATGGCGCAACCACGTGGCGGACCACTGCTGCAGAAACGTGTGTTAACCAGAAATGTATTTCCACGTATAACAGGTTACGTCGTCCTTAACTGGGTCTCGAACTTTAACGCTCAACATACTGCTGTTTGTATATTATTCGTTTAAAAGTTATGCACTACGTAAACACGAAAATATGCACTTGTTATTGTTTTTTATTCATGGGTTTCCATGTTTTTTACAGTGAAAACTTCATAGGTTTGATTTAAATCTGTATACGCCTAGCAGGTGTAATAATGAGATTTTCAAAATATGTTCACATAACAATCAATGTACCGAAGATACATGTATTACAAAATACCTTTTGGTTAAGTATAAAATTATCAGTAGTGATTTACGTTGATTAAAATCTCAAACTGATGCTCCTGTTTTTAATCCTAGTATTAGGTTCTAGACTCTAGTAAACATTTTTAAAGGGTCGCCGGCAACTTCGTATGTCATGAAATTAATATATAACTTAACTTGCAATTCATAGAAAACAAAAACATTACCTTGACAATTTCGTTAAGTTCCTATGCTCTAAGAGAAAATGTTATACACATAGATAAAACAACAAGTCAGGCAAAAACTGACATACCTAACACAATTTAAATAAAAACTTATTTTGAAATTAGAATTTGCTTTCATATTTATCATTTGCCCTACCCTAATACTATTTTCTAGATTCACTTTTTTTATACACACTTCGTGTTGAAGTCGTTAAAGTCGTTTCTATCAGTTATTTACGAATACACGATACGATTATGCGGATAGGTGGAAACAATATATTTGTCATATAAATTATTCACTGCCCACATATACGTCCAAATATAATTGCATTGCAGAATATAACATAATATATCACTAACTAGATACTAATTTATAAGACTTTACATATTTCTTTACTTTCGGACAGGTTGGAATTAATAAAAATTCATGATCTCGTTTCACACTCAACCACTATTTAAGGGGCTTAGTATAGGCAATTTTAATGCAATTGTGAGAAGGATTAAAATGTGGAATATTTTAAAAGTGGTTCCAAGTCAGTAACAAAAATGGTTATTGTATAATAATGGGACATATTAGAAAAACAATTTCACGACCGATAAACTATTATGAGTACCTACATTATTTCCAGTAGATTTACAACATTTGCACACTATACACAGAAAGATATTTTGCTGCGTTTTAATTTTTAATTTTTTTGATATCAATACTCAATAATATATAGTTTGTATTTTCTTTAAATTATCAAAAACGCAACTTACTCCCCTATGTGTACAATAAAAATTTGGTAAGGTGACAATGAATATTATCTCTGTAAGTTTATCCCACTCAAAACCATTTTCATGGATTAATTACATTGAGGGGTGTGCCATCCTTTTTAAATAAAATTATGGTGTTGCGTATAAGAAGTTTAGCGTTGTGCTCTACTTTATGAGATTGATGATATGGTTTGCAGCCCATAATAGTAAGATACATATTATATTTTATTAAATACGAATAATATTGCGTTGTTCTAATTACCTATTTCAATAAAATTCGTAATTTTTTCAAATTTTTTATTTATTGTATGTTTTTAAATAATTAACTAAATACATATTGTGTTCAAAACTCCTTAAATATTGAGGTAAACATTTATTTTGAAGAATTTAATACGAATTTTATATTTGTTAATGATTATATTTTGTCTACTTAGTAAAGCCGGTTGCGATACTTAGTAGCTATTAGTTACTTACACATAAACGCATAGTAAAAATTCGTTTCATGGAACTTGTTTTGGCAATCAAACAACCAAGTAGCTATTATAGCATGAATAAATATGATATTGATGGTATTATAACATTATATATAATATTTTATTGATATTAATACATTACAGTACTTTATTTATAACTAAATAAATAATTTACCCAGACGAAATAATCATTTAATTGATTAGTTTGATTAATGCAATTTTTTAAGTATCATTAAACTGCTGTATATGATTAGGTTAATGCATCATTATAACTATTTTCTGTCAGATGAAATACAAAGTATCATGGTAATTTATTAATGAAATATTTCCGAAAATGATTTATATCAAAAAAACAGCATTGCCAAAAGACCGACAGTAATTTCAGTGATAAACTGGTACACAATAAAAAAATATTTTAATATTTTAATAATTAATGTGAGAGTGTGACAATATAACATAGGACATAATACATACAGACACATTCTGCCAGACAATAACGACGCCCTTGTAATAAGGGCGTAGTCGTTATTGATAAATTACAAGTATAACTAATACATAATAATGTCATAATAATCGGGGAATGGATTTAATAGGTAGCTTACTATTTGCATATATTTTTTTATAAAATACTAAAAAAATATATATAGCAGAATCCCATAGGTATCGTGCATTTTTCAGCCAGCTACTTATTTACCTTGTCCTTATCGTTTGAATTTTCGTATTTGTAGCATAGAATAATAATTACAGTATGGTTTGCAGTCATAACAAATATTTTGTATTACCTGGTATCTTCTAATAATTATTTATTTTTGCTGTTTTTTTTGTTATTTTATAATTTTTAAAGCATATTTTACGATTATAAAGCACATAATATTAATATATACATTTTCAAGTGCTGTAGAATACTATCTTACAAATAATAATTATATCGGACAATTTTAGTAGATTCTTAATTGTTCTATTAAAAGTATTATTAATGCTAGATAATTGATGCACGTAAATAAATAAATAACAACTTTTTACGACTGACTTTCTCATACTGTGTAGTGTTTATTCCCAAAATTATTATTCTTAGTAGTACGTATAGTGGAGTAGGTAGGTACTATATAGTTAATAGTATTATCTAACTAGTTGTGCTTACACACTTAAAAAAATAATTTTACAGTATTATGTGTTAATTAAGTACAAAATATTGTAATTTTTTTGAATAGTAAAAATTAATAATAATAGGTATAAATTATAATATAAATATTTATGCTTTAAAAATCATCATTATTTGTTAATATAGTTTTAAACATAATAATTTTCCATTATATTTTCATGATTCTGTTAAATCTATATTATTCATTAACTTATTATTGTTCTTCAACTATAAATCATATTCTTGTAATATTTATTTTTATAAATTATCCATTACAATCCGGCTGTTGTCAACATCACTTTCTCATGAAAAATGACCTATATACTATATATTATGTGTAAAAGAAATAAAATGGTAAAAACCGTAAATCTTAAAATATGAAAATATAATGCTTTTATTTCACTTTCCAATATTATAGATTCGTACACATTTTTACCTACAGAAAGTATTTTGTGATTTCTACATTTGAACTTCAATTGTGGTAATAAATAATTATAATCCACAGTTAATTTACGCCTTTGAGTTAGTTAAGTGAGTTTCGTATTACATAACGCACCTCTTCAATAACTATATCTATATTATGTATTTATATCGATTTTAAATCGGATAAAATAGTTTAGTACTTTATGAACACATGTTATACCAGACATTACTTGGCTATATATATTACAATTTTAAAAACTAAGCAGCCTATCACTTTTAGAAAACATTTCGGTTATTTTATAGTAATTTAGAAAATAATAATCCTACAGGGGTTTTAAATTGTCCCCTTATCATATACAATATTTCATATACAACTAGATGAAATACGATTTCCATTTCGCAATGTATTATTTTGTCGTTAACTGCACAGTACACTACTCGACACTCGTACAACACGTTTTGTAATCCAAGATACCTATATTAGATAACCATATTTTTCAAAACTATGATTTTTATGTTAACTCGACTGCCTACTCGTATAAGTAAGTTAATACTCTTCCGTAATCCATGTACCGCATTGTCTTTGGGTATTCGGTTACCACCTAGCTAGCGTGTATAAAACCTACACAATACACTATTATACACTATTATTATCATCATCGAAAAAATGAAAATGAAAATAACAACCAAGCGATATCGTATTATTGTCGAACGATCTTCTTATATTAGTTTCTTACTACTATTCCAACCCGATCGTATATTAGTGTATATGTTACGGTGAAAGATGTAAACGTGGTAAAAGACGTCATTCCCCGGTAAATGACATCATTTACCTAAAAATTGGTAAATGTTGTAAATACAGACATTCCCCGGTTATTGTCGTCAATCACCAGTTTAGTTGGAGAATGATGTTCAATACTTTTATGTCGGTGTGAACGAACAGCGATAAGCGTGTAGGTGCCAAATAAGCTTCGTTAGTTAAAAATATCATGACGGAAGTAGATAGATAAACGAAAATCCCAACAAGCAATAACGTCGATAACCCGAGTAATAATATGAGATAATCTATTAGTTTATTAGTTAGTATCTACGGGAATATTATAGCGAGTTGTATATGCGACGAGTGTGTGTTTTATAATATTATTTGTAAAAATTTGTGTCACCAGTGAACAAAGTGTACTAAGAGTTAGATTCAATTATAGTGTTAGTTTTATTTAATAATTATGGAGAACAAATTTAGAGCAGAAATCGACAAAATTATTAGCAGTAAAAAGAGAGACGACAACATATTTTATTTTAGTTCTGAAGAGTACAACAACAAAATCCAAAAAATAAAAGAATTAAAAATTGGAACACTTAAAAAAACGGTAACGAATAATAGACTTATACGTAAATATGATGTTGTGTCAATTGGGGGAAAAGAAAAATTGATTAAGCCTATAGTTGATAATGAATCTGACGTTTTATATTACGTCACAGTAGACGAGTTGTTTGAAGTCATCCATACAGCACATTTAGCAGTAGGTCATGGTGGTAGAAATAGGATGATGGCTGTGTTAAAAACAAAATATTGTAATGTGACAACGGAGGCAGTTATGGCATATTTAGGTTTATGCAGTAATTGTCAAGTAAAACAATCAAATCCGAAAAGA